>NW_015387387.1:382664-384240 GCF_001527695.2 Protobothrops mucrosquamatus
AAACAACACAAAAAACATTTCCCCTATAAAACCAATTAAAAACCAAATATATTTATGGCTGTGTCATTATTAAAATCTTTAAAAAATTATTCCCTATTTAAAATTCACCCTAGGTCAGTCCCGCTTGTTGAAAAAGCCATGTCTTGAGGGCGCGGCGGAAGGTTAGGAGATCCGGGATCGTCCGGATCTCGGGGGGTAGCAAACAAAACATATGCCTCTATGCCTCTATGCCCTCAACAGGTTAGGAGAATGTGTACGCCCTTCCTTTTGTGAGATCTTTGTTGCTCAAACTGTTGTCAAGGTTTGACAGCCATATTCATTAAACATGACATTATAATCTCTCAGAGAAATATATAGTTCTTCACCAAACAAGCGA
The DNA here is from genome assembly GCF_001527695.2 of Protobothrops mucrosquamatus. Lineage (NCBI taxonomy): Eukaryota > Metazoa > Chordata > Lepidosauria > Squamata > Viperidae > Protobothrops > Protobothrops mucrosquamatus. The sequence goes on from NW_015387387.1 coordinate 383,041, forward strand.
AGGAACATGAAATTTTGCCTAGGCAGGCCTTAAAAATCACTCAGAGGACACATTCCTTGCTTTGTTTATTTGTTATTAACTACTCAGTAATTGCACTATTTGAGGTGATGTACAAATTCATTAAAAGTCATCACTGAAAAGCTATTTGACTGTATTAAAACATTCAAAGCAATGACTCGACAAGGTAAAGTGTTGCAACAGTAAGGCGATAAAGAGGAAATGGTAACAAAGAGGACAATAAAAGAAAATTTTGCAACCATGTGATACGTTTTTTTTTTTTTTAAATGAGTGGTAAGCTAAAACTGTCTTAACCTGGTAGCACAATTTATTCAGAATGTGTTGGAGCCGTGTTGGCGCAGTGGTTAGAATGCAGTATTGCAGGCTAACTCTGCCCACAGTCTGGAGTTCGATCCTGACCGGCTCAAGGTTGACTCAGCCTTCCATCCTTTGAGCTCGGTAAAATGAGGGCCCAGATTGTTGGGGGCAAATATGCTGACTCTGTAAACAGCTCAGAGAGTGCTGTAAAGCTCTATGAAGCGGTATATAAGTCTAAGTGCTATTGCTAAGTGTTATTGTCCACCTCTTACATCTTTTGGAGCCTTCCAGTTTTAATTTGCCCATCTGAATTCTTTTACTGCATCAGAAATGCCTTCTTACCATTCTCTTGAGACCTTTCTCTTCTGATGTTGTTTCTCTCACCTGGCTAGACAGCTGCAAATATGCGTTGCATGCCAAAGAAGGGAAAGTGACCAGCTTTGCCACGCCAGGATTCCCAAACAGCCCTTACGCATGCAACATGCGCTGCATCTGGGCACTGAGAGCCGATGCCAACGCGGTCATTAGCCTGACCTTCACTACATTTGACGTTGAGTCTTGCGGCCAAGGAGAGGACTTTGTCAAGGTGTATAACACCTTGAGCCCAGTGGAAGAACGCGCGTTGGTGAAGTAAGTACACTGGCTACAACATGACATGCTCTCATGGGAGGAAATACAGATGGGCAGCTGAGGGCCTAATTAGCAGGAGACTGAGATAGACTTGACTCCAGGTTTTCATGGCATCTTCTGGGTTGCACTGATAGCTACACTGATGGGGAAAAAGATTGCCAAATATGCATTGCTTTGTCACTAATTGTTTCTCTTTCTCCTTCCCTTCTCCCTTTGTCCTCCCTTCTCCTTTCTCCCTTCTCCCTCCCTCTCTTT
>NW_015387388.1:0-42713 GCF_001527695.2 Protobothrops mucrosquamatus
TCTCCAAAGCGCCTGAAGGCAGGACAAGAAGCAACGGGTGGAAACTAACCAAAGAGAGAAGCAACCTAGAACTAAGGAGAAACTTCCTGACAGTTAGAACAATTAACCAGTGGAACAACCTGCCTCCAGAAGCGGTGAATGCGCCAACACTGGAAGTTTTTAAGAAGAAACTGGACAGCCATTTGTCCGAAATGGTATACGGTTTCCTGCCTGAGCAGGAGGTTGGACTAGATGACCTCCGAGGTCCCTTCCAACTTTATCATTATTATTATTATTATCTCGTAATGGGTTGTGGTTAAGAGACCCAATGTAAGTAGAGCACTGTTAACACTGCAAATTTCAATGGGGAACAGAATCAGATTTTTGTTTAATTTGGGAAAATGCTAAGAGAGGGAAGAACATATATAAAATTAAATCATATTAAAGAAATATCCTTGGGGGGGAAAGCATCTTTCTTCCTTCTCTGCCATGTGGATGGCAAGATCCAGGTTTGTTCCTTTAGTCAGTCAGGACATAGATTAAAATCTCCACAGCTTTAAGAGACTGTAGAGATATGGTCAAACACACAAGGACATATTAAGTAATATTCTCAGGTGAAAACCCCAAATACACCTACAACCAAGCATATAAACTGTAGTTAATTAGACATGAGGCATTTTCAAATAGTGCAATTGCACTGGCGTTGTCAGGCCCAGCCAAGTTTCGGGAAGCAGATCAGTATATTTTCCAACCTACAGGTTGTGATTTGCAGAGCAATTGAAGTCAGGATGAGGCTATGTGAGAAATGTGTCCAAATGATTGAACATGATGCTTCTGAATTTCGTCGGCTGCCATAGGTTGATCGCAGCATCACTATTTAATCACTTAATTCTGTATTTTCTCATAGACTGAAATTCTAATATTTGGGGTAGGCAACCTGTTTAGAAAATATTGAGCTTTTTCAAATTATTTTGAAGAAGGCCCAAAATTATGTATCATACAGTAAGATCAGTAGTTTTAATAGATGTACATATGTGCTTATGCTGCCTTTTTCGCCAACAGCAAAATGCTCATACTGCAAAAACCGCAACAGCTTGGCCAATGTGATTATTGATATTGGTTGAGGTAGCTATTTTCTGCTCTAATTATGTGTTTTTTAAAAATATATATATATATAACTTTAAATGGGATGTCTCTTTCATTATCTACAAAAATCACCCTGCCATCAGCAAGAATGTCCAAATTTGACCCTGTGCCAACTTTCTGCGTGACTGCATCCATCACAATGTTGAATAGCAAGTGAAAGATAATGCAGCCTTATCCCAGTATCTACATTTCGACATCCCACCAATAACAGAAGCAGAATGTTGTGATCCCTCATAAACTTGCATACAGAAAGGATACTATTTCAAAAGGCACATCTTCAGTGAGTTCCTTTCGGAGTGTTAGCCCCATCCTGTCAAATACTGCTGCAAGGTCAATGAACAGAGCTTCTTTCCTCAGTTAAGGTGTTTCTTAACACTAATATTTAGTCACAGTACTATCTTCCAGATCAGAAACTGGCCTGTTCTTTTTGGGTCAGTTGAAGTCTTTGTTGGATTACTTTCATAAAATAATTTCCAGGGGCGGGTACAGGCAGTGGTGGGAGCCAAATAATTTAACAACCGGTTCTCTGCCCTAATGACTGTTTTAAGTATAAAAAAATTGATATACCGAAAGGTAGTTTATTATTTCATGCATTTAATATTTAAATAAGAAAAATAAAAGAGGTACACAAAACTAGATTATGTTATAAGAGTTTTAAATATTAATGAAAAAATATTAAATAATACTTGACAAAAAACAATAATACTGTTATTTAAGATATTTCCATATTGCTTCTTGATTGGCATCCTCAATTGCAATTTTCTTCACTTTTATCTGAGCATCATCGGCTGTGTCATTTATCCTTAATCTTTTCACTGTGGCAGGAGGCCGTGAGGGAGGAGGCTCACAAGGCTTGTCACACCAATGCGAGGCTTGTCACACCAATCATGCAGCGACTGGTGCAACAAGCCTTGTGGCCTCCTACAGCAAGTAGCAGCACCGGCACAATCGGTGCGATGAGCCATACAGCGTCCTGCTGCGAGCAGCTGCAGCGGCACAATCAGCATGATGCACTGCATGGCCTCTTGCCACAAGCGGCAGCACCGGCACAATCAGCATGAAGAGCCACATGGCATCCTGCTGCAAGCAACAACAACAGCACAATCAGCATGATGCACTGCATGGCCTCTTGCCATGAGTGGTGGCAATGGCACGGTCAGGGCAAAGACCAATGCAACATCCTGCCATAAGTGGCGGCACCAGTGCAATCAGCACAAAGAGCCTTACGGCATCCTGCCGCAAGCAGCAGCAGCGGTGCAATCAGCACAAAGAGCCACGCAGATTCCTGGCATGAGCAGCGGCAGCAACAAGATGCACCACATGGCGTGCAGCCACAAGCGGCAGCAGAAGAACTCAGATTTATCATAACTGGTTTGCCGAACCCAACAAAAAGTTAGGTACCGGTTCTGATGAACCAGTGCAAACTGGCTGAATCCCACCACTGGGTAGGAGGTTATTGTTTTAACTCTGTTTTCTGGGTTTTAATTTTTTGTAAGTCTCCTAGAGTTACTGAATGTGAGTGGGTCACCTTATAAATTCTAGAACATAGAATAATAGAGTTGGAAGAGACCTTGGAAGTCTTCTAATCCAACCCCTTGCTTGAGCAGGAGATCCTATACCATTTCAGACAAATGATTGTCCAGTCCCTTTTTGAAAGCCTCCAGTGATGGAGCAGCTGTCATGGTTCCAACAGAGACAAATAAAGCAGAATTCCGAGGCTTGCAAATTCCTCAAAGAATATGTTTATTAGTTACAAAGTATCAGCATGTCAAAAGTGAAACCAAGTCTGAAGACACACATAACAATTCCCCAATACAAAATTAAGAAATTCTACCCCTAAGGCTATGTAAGCAACTATGTTCCCCAATACATCTTGTTGGTGGGCTTTTCACGAAACGCCCAGCCTGCAGTCTCGGGAGCAGCCGATGACCTTGGTTCCCTTGGGACAGAGGGTTATTTAGACTTGTGAACCACCTAGCAATCAATGTGTCAACCGAAAATGAATAAGGAAGATGGTTGCAGCCATGCTCATTTTTAAAGTTAACTGTCGGCTCCCCATCAAAAGAAAGAGTCTCCTGCAGAAAAAAGAAAAAGCAGGTTAAGCATTCCCTCAAGGCTTGTGAGGGTATTTATCATAAAACATTTTTATCAATCTATCTGCTTTCACATTTGTACATTTCACCCATGTAGCTTCCAAAAGGGGGTAACCTTTCCACTGAACAAGGTATTGTAACTTCCCCTTGTACAACCTAGAATTGAGAATACATTTTATTTCATAATGTGTCTCCCTTTCCACCACCATTGGACCCGGTGGCTTCTTTGAGACCTGTCTCAAAGAGGATTCTGACACAGATTTCAATAGACTACAGTGAAACACAGGGTGAACTTTCCCCAACAATTTTGGTAGTTTCAATTCCACTGTGACAGGGTTAATGATTTTAGTGATAGGAAAAGGACCAAGGAATTTTGGCCCTGATTTTCTACTGGATAATTTTAACCTTAAATATTTCATTGAAAGATAAACTAATTGTCCAAACTGAAAAGGTTTTTGAGGGGAGCATCATTTGTCTGCTTGCTCTTTGTAAATCTTGATAGCTTTAATCAATGCCTTCTTCACATTCACCCAAACCCCCTGGAAGGATGTCACCCATTGGTCCAGAGTCTGGGAAGTAGGAGGCTCCTGTGGATACTCAGGCATGGGCACAAAATCTCGACCAGTTACTATTTTAAATGGGGTGAGTCCAGTACTACTGTGCACCGTATTGTTGTAGGCTACCTCTGCAAAAGGCAGGAGGTCAGCCCAATTAGCCTGCTGGTAATCTACATAGCATCTGAGGTACTGTTCCACCATTGCGTTAGCCTTCTCAGCAGCTCCATTAGTATTTGGATGAAAACCTGATGATAGCCCCTGGGAGGACCCAATCATTTTAACAAACTCCCTCCAAAATTTTGCAGTAAACTGTACCCCTCTTTTAGGGATAATCCGCTTTGGGGCACCATGGAGTCGGTATATGTGCTTCAAAAATAGTTTGGTTAACTTCTGGGCAGAGGGAAGTCCCGAGCAAGCAATGAAATATGCCTGTTTGGAAAATAGATCAATCGCAGTCCATATTACAGTGTTTTCCCTGCTCTCGGGTAATTCCACTATAAAATCCATGGCTATCTCCTCCCAAGGTTAAGAGGGATCAGACACCTGCTGCAATAAACCTGGTGATTTTCCAGGATGCCTCTTCATGGCAGCACAAGTGGCACAATTCTTAACATAACTCTTAATGTCTTTTTTCATTCTTGGTCATCAGAATTGCCTTCGCACCAGATCAATGTTTTTAAAAAACCAAAGTAACCCACTTGCTTAGCATCATGACTCCATTGCAATGCCTGGATTTAAAGATAACAAGCTGTTCCATTGGTTTATTGCTCTCACCGTTAGGAAATTTCTCCGTAGTTCTAGGCTGCTTCTCTCCTTGGTTAGTTTTCAATTATTGTTTCTTATCTTGCCTTTTGATGTTTTGGAAAATAGTTTGAACCCTTTGTTTTTGTAGGAGCGCCTCAAGTTTTGGAACATTGCAATCATGTCACTCCTTGTTCTTCTTTTCATTAGACTAGACATACCCAATTCCTGTAACTGTTCTTCATATGTTTTAGCCTCCAACCCCCTAATCATTTTTGTTACTCTTCTCTGCACTCTTTCCAGAATCTCAACTGGAAAGTTTAATTTATTTAATCTCTAAATAAATAAATACCTTGCACGTAGTTGACAACAGGCTAAACCTATGGTAATTCTTCAGTCATGAATGTTTCCTTTCTTGAAAATTGGTACTTATTATTGCCAGTTTCCATGAATTTGGTATTTTCTCAGACTGTCAGATTATTTGAAGGAATGGAGCCTGCAATATATTCTTAAGTGCTTCTGCAATGATCTTATCTATCGCAGCAGTTTTCCCACTTTTTAACTGATAGATAGCAGCTATTGTTTCAGAGATCCTGGGCTCACATTCTTCAACAGTTCCATCTGGGCTATTGACAACTGGTAATTCTATTGTCTTCCAAGAAAAAGATAGTTGTAAAAAAAAAAAGATGGAAATACTTGCGGCAAAAAAAAAAATAGTTATTCCATTCCAGATCATACAAAAGTGCCATCTGCCTTTCTGATGTTCTCATTCGTGTATTGAAAGTTATCTCTGAGATAGTAATGAGGCTGGGATATTTTTGACAACTTGTAGCTTCTTCAAGCTTTTTTGCAATGCTATTCCACTGCTGTAGACATTCCATTTTGCTCTGACATGAATATGGACTTAAGATATTAACACATGTTAACTGTATTACATGTTTGAGTCTGCACTGTCTTCATTCATTTACTACAGATGGCGAACACAATCCAGAGTTGTGTTCTCCATCATGCTACAGGACAAATTTCCTTAGCACATTTGTTAATTATTTATGAGAATTGTAGCATTTAATCATTTATATTTTGCAGATATTTGAGGACAGCATATTGGTTGATGAGCATCAATTGGATCTGTTATTTGCAAGCAAAGTCTTGTAACTTCATCCATCCGTAATAGTTCAGTGAGGCTACACTACAAGCAATTCATTTCAATGAGAGTTCAGGGATTCCACTTACAAAATGATGGTCAGAACCACAGTTGGTGCCTCTCATTAATCTGACATCCNTGTGACCGGTTAAGTTCGTGCCTGAAAGTCCTGCTTCAGCAAGAAGAGCCTGCCACCCATCAATGCTGCCTGGGTTCCGGTTGTAAGACATCTCACCGATCTCTAAAGAACATTACCGCAAGGCTGGACAAGGGGGGTTGTGGCCGGGAGGGCCTGGGCATTGGCGGCCTCTGAAGAGGTAGCGCTACATTATTATTATATCTCATAATGGGTTGTGGTTAAGAGACCCAATGTAAGTAGAGCACTGTTAACACTGCAAATTTCAATGGGGAACAGAATCAGATTTTTGTTTAATTTGGGAAAATGCTAAGAGAGGGAAGAACATATATAAAATTAAATCATATTAAAGAAATATCCTTGGGGGGGAAAGCATCTTTCTTCCTTCTCTGCCATGTGGATGGCAAGATCCAGGTTTGTTCCTTTAGTCAGTCAGGACATAGATTAAAATCTCCACAGCTTTAAGAGACTGTAGAGATATGGTCAAACACACAAGGACATATTAAGTAATATTCTCAGGTGAAAACCCCAAATACACCTACAACCAAGCATATAAACTATAGTTAATTAGACATGAGGCATTTTCAAATAGTGCAATTGCACTGGCATTGTCAGGCCCAGCCAAGTTTCGGGAAGCAGATCAGTATATTTTCCAACCTACAGATTGTGATTTGCAGAGCAATTGAAATCAGGATGGGGCTATGTGAGAAATGTGTCCAAATGATTGAACATGATGCTTCTGAATTTCATCGGCTGCCGTAGGTTGATCGCAGCATCACTATTTAATCGTTTCATTCTGTATTTTCTCATAGACTGAAATTCTAATATTTGGGGTAGGCAACCTGTTTAGAAAATATTGAGCTTTTTCAAATTATTTTGAAGAAGGCCCAAAATTATGTATCATACAGTAAGATCAGTAGTTTTAATAGATGTACATATGTGCTTATGCTGCCTTTTTCGCCAACAGCAAAATGCTCATACTGCAAAAACCGCAACAGCTTGGCCAATGTGATTATTGATATTGGTTGAGGTAGCTATTTTCTGCTCTAATTATGTGTTTTTTTAAAATATATATATATATATAACTTTAAATGGGATGTCTCTTTCATTATCTACAAAAATCACCCTGCCATTAGCAAGCATGTCCAAATTTGACACTGTGCCAACTTTCTGCGTGACTGCATCCATCACAATGTTGAATAGCAAGTGAAAGATAATGCAGCCTTATCCCAGTATCTACATTTCGACATCCCACCAATAACAGAAGCAGAATGTTGTGATCCCTCATAAACTTGCATACAGAAAGGATACTATTTCAATAGGCACATCTTCAGTGAGTTCCTTTCAGAGTGTTAGCCCCATCCTGTCAAATACTGCTGCAAGGTCAATGAACAGAGCTTCTTTCCTCAGCTAAGGTGTTTCTTAACACTAATATTTAGTCACAGTACTATCTTCCAGATCAGAAACTGGCCTGTTCTTTTTGGGTCAATTGAAGTCTTTGTTGGATTACTTTCATAAAATAATTTCCAGGGGCGGGTACAGGCAGTGGTGGGAGCCAAATAATTTAACAACTGGTTCTCTGCCCTAATGACTGTTTTAAGTATAAAAAAATTGATATACCGAAAGGTAATTTATTATTTCATGCATTTAATATTTAAATAAGAAAAATAAAAGAGGTACACAAAACTAGATTATGTTATAAGAGTTTTAAATATTAATGAAAAAATATTAAATAATACTTGACAAAAACAATAATATTATTATTTAAGATATTTCCATATTGCTTCTTGATTGGCATCCTCAATTGTAATTTTCTTCACTTTTATCTGAGCATCATCGGCTGTGTCATTTATCCTTAATCTTTTCACTGTGGCAGGAGGCCATGAGGGAGGAGGCTCACAAGGCTTGTCACACCAATGCGAGGCTTGTCACACCAATCATGCAGCGACTGGTGCAACAAGCCTTGTGGCCTCCTACAGCAAGTAGCAGCACCGGCACAATCGGTGCAAAGAGCCATACAGCATCCTGCTGCGAGCAGCTGCAGCGGCACAATCAGCATGATGCACTGCATGGCCTCTTGCCACAAGCGGCAGCACCGGCACAATCAGTATGAAGAGCCACATGGCGTCCTGCTGCAAGCAACAACAACAGCACAATCAGCATGATGCACTGCATGGCCTCTTACCATGAGTGGTGGCAGCGGCACGGTCAGGGCAAAGACCAATGCGACATCCTGCCATAAGTGGTGGCACCAGTGCAATCAGCACAAAGAGCCTTACGGCATCCTGCCGCAAGCAGCAGCAGCGGTGCAATCAGCACAAAGAGCCACGCAGATTCCTGCCATGAGCAGCGGCAGCAGCATGATGCACCACATGGCGTGCAGCCACAAGCGGCAGCAGAAGAACTCAGATTTATCATAACTGGTTTGCCGAACCCAACAAAAAGTTAGGTACCGGTTCTGATGAACCAGTGCAAACTGGCTGAATCCCACCACTGGGTAGGGGGTTATTGTTTTAACTCTGTTTTCTGGGTTTTAATTTTTTGTAAGTCTCCTAGAGTTACTGAATGTGAGTGGGTCACCTTATAAATTCTAGAACATAGAATAATAGAGTTGGAAGAGACCTTGGAAGTCTTCTAATCCAACCCCTTGCTTGAGCAGGAGATCCTATACCATTTCAGACAAATGATTGTCCAGTCTCTTTTTGAAAGCCTCCAGTGATGGAGCAGCTGTCATGGTTCCAACAGAGACAAATAAAGCAGAACTCCGAGGCTTGCAAATTCCTCAAAGAATATGTTTATTAGTTACAAAGTATCAGCATGTCAAAAGTGAAACCAAGTCTGAAGACACACATAACAATTCCCCAATACAAAATTAAGAAATTCTACCCCTAGGGCTATGCAAGCAACTATGTTCCCCAATACATCTTGTTGGTGGGCTTTTCACGAAACGCCCAGCCTACAGTCTCGGGAGCAGCCGATGACCTTGGTTCCCTTGGGACAGAGGGTTATTTAGACATTGACCTAGCAATCAATGTGTCAACCAAAAATGAATAAGGAAGATGGTTGCAGCCATGCTCATTTTTAAAGTTAACTGTCGGCTCCCCATCAGAAAGAAAGAGTCTCCTGCAGAAAAAAGAAAAAGCAGGTTAAGCATTCCCTCAAGGCTTGTGAGGGTATTTATCATAAAACATTTTTATCAATCTATCTGCTTTCACATTTGTACATTTCACCCAAAAAGGGGTAACCTTTCCACTGAACAAGGTATTGTAACTTTCCCTTGTACAACCTAGAATTGAGAATACATTTTATTTCATAATGTCTCTCCCCCTCCACCACCATTGGACCCAGTGGCTTCTTTGAGACCTGTCTCAAAGAGGATTCTGACACAGATTTCAATAGACTACAATGAAACACAGGGTGAACTTTCCCCAACAATTGTGGTAGTTTCAATTCCACTGTGACAGGGTTAATGATTTTAGTGATAGGAAAAGGACCAAGGAATTTTGGCCCCAATTTTCTACTGGGTAATTTTAACCTTAAATATTTCATTGAAAGATAAACTAATTGTCCAACCTGAAAAGGTTTCTGAGGGGAGCATCATTTGTCTGCTTGCTCTTTGTAAACCTTGGTAGCTTTGGTCAATGCCTTCTTCACATTCACCCAAACCCCCTGGAAGGATGTCACCCATTGGTCCAGAGTCTGGGAAGTAGGAGGCTCCTGTGGATACTCAGGCATGGGCACAAAATCTCGACCAGTTACTATTTTAAATGGGGTGAGTCCAGTACTACTGTGCATCGTATTGTTGTAGGCTACCTCTGCAAAAGGCAGGAGGTCAGCCCAATTAGCCTGCTGGTAATCTACATAGCATCTGAGGTACTGTTCCACCATTGCATTAGCCTTCTCAGCAGCTCCATTAGTATTCGGATGAAAACCTGATGATAGCCCCTGGGAGGACCCAATCATTTTAACAAACTCCCTCCAAAACTTTGCAGTAAACTGTACCCCTCTTTTAGGGATAATCCACTTTGGGGCACCATGGAGTCAGTATATGTGCTTCAAAAATAGTTTGGTTAGCTTCTGGGCAGAGGGAAGTCCCAAGCAAGCAATGAAATATGCCTGTTTGGAAAATAGATCAATCACAGTCCATATTACAGTGTTTTCCTTGCTCTCGGGTAATTCCACTATAAAATCCATGGCTATCTCCTCCCAAGGTTGAGAGGGATCGGACACCTGCTGCAATAAACCTGGTGATTTTCCAGGATGCTCAATGTCTTTTTTCATTCTTGGCCATCAGAATTGCCTTCACACCAGATCAATGTCTTTAAAAAACCAAAGTAACCCACTTGCTTAGCATCATGACTCCATTGCAATGCCTGGATTTAAAGATAACAAGCTGTTCCATTGGTTTATTGCTCTCACCGTTAGGAAATTTCTCCGTAGTTCTAGGTTGCTTCTCTCCTTGGTTAGTTTTCAATTATTGTTTCTTATCTTGCCTTTTGATGTTTTGGAAAATAGTTTGAACCCCTCGTTTTTGTAGGAGCGCCTCAAATTTTGGAACATTGCTATCATGTCGCCCCTTGTTCTTCTTTTCATTAGACTAGACATACCCAATTTCTGTAACTGTTCTTCATATGTTTTAGCCTCCAACCCCCTAATCATTTTTGTTACTCTTCTCTGCACTCTTTCCAGAGTCTCAACTGGAAAGTTTAATTTATTTAATCTCTAAATAAATAAATACCTTGCACATAGTTGACAACAGGCTAACCCTATGGTAATTCTTCAGTCATGAATGTTTCCTTTCTTGAAAATTGGTACTTATTATTGCCAATTTCCATGAATTTGGTATTTTCTCAGACTGTCAGATTATTTGAAGGAATGGAGCTTGTAATATATTCTTAAGTGCTTCTGCAATGATCTTATCTATCGAAGCAGTTTTCCCACCTTTTAACTGATAGCAGCTATTGTTTCAGAGATCCTGGGCTCACATTCTTCAACAGTTCCATCTGGGCTATTGACAACTGGTGATTCTATTGTCTTCCAAGAAAAAGATAGTTGTAAAAAAAAGATGGAAATACTTGTGGCAAAAAAAAAATAGTTATTCCATTCCAGATCATACAAAAGTGCCATCTGCCTTTCTGATGTTCTCATTCGTGTATTGAAAGTTACCTCTGAGATAGTAATGAGACTGAGATATTTTTGACAACTTGTAGCTTCTTCAAGCTTTTTTGCAATGCTATTCCAATGCTGTAGATCAGGGCTTTTCAACCAGTGGTACAGGTACCACCTGTGGTACATTGGCACCTGGCAGGTGGTATGCGACCATCCTAGAAAAGTGGTAGCGGGGGAGGGGAATGAGCTGAACCGGTGGCAGCACCGCACAACCTGAGTGAGAGATGGCTGGAACTGCAGGGCTGTCAGGGCTCAGTGGAAGTGCCAGGATCAGCGCCAGACTCCAGCTGGAGCTTGCCACTGATCTTGGCGCTTCTGCTGAGCCCAGAAGAAACGCCGATCAGCTGGAATGTTGCAGCATCTCCAGGGTCTTGTGATTTACATTCAGATGCTTGGCAACTGATTCATATTTATGACGGTCACAGTGTCCCAGGGTCATGTGAAGTGACCAAAACCTGCTGCAACCACCCAGCAGATGGGGGGAATAAAAACCAAACACCCGCTCACCCCACCCCCACTGCCAATCCTCAACAGAAATGCTCACAATGAAAACCTCGGACAGGAGGAAGAGCGCCGCCGGGCGGGCAGGCAGGAGTCTTGCTCGACTGTGCCTTGGGGGGCACTTTTTTCAGTGCCATTGTAACTTCGAACAGTCACTAAGCCAACTGTTGTAAGTCGAGGACTACCTGTATTTTATCACTTTTTTCCTTTTTTGGGGGGGGGTCATCAAGTTTTTACACCTTGCTAGATGACTGGTGGTACTCGGATATTGCCATATCCTAAAAGTGGTACAATGGGTGAAAAGGTTGAAAAGCCCTGCTGTAGATATTCCATTTTGCTCTAACATGAATATGGACTTAAGATATTAACACATGTTAACTGTATTACATGTCTGAGTCTGCACTGTCTTCATTCATTTACTACAGATGGCGAACACAATCCAAAGTTGTATTCTCCATCATGCTACAGGACAAATTTCCTTAGCACATTTGTTAATTATTTCTGAGAATTGTAGCATTTAATCATTTATATTTTCGTCTATAAACTCCTGTCGTATAACCAACTACTCGTAGTTAACCTAGACAATAAACGTTCGTTTCAGAACATTGAAGTAGGTAGGCATTATCAAGTCACTCCGATGTGATGTTCGTTAAGTAAAGTTACTCTCAAGTCCCTAAGGTGAATGTTTTACTACCAGTCTTGGTGTCAACCACGGAGAGTAATTAGACTGTAGGATGAGGGATGTTCAGAAATGATTGCAATTAAGAAATAGTTGAGGGCTGCTGTGCCCTTTTGTCAGCATAAACACCATGTTAATTAATGTTTTAGTGGATATTGAAATAAGCTGTTTCCATGTGTTAGCACATTTGTTCCTGCAAATGATGCCAGACACAGGCCACTGTCATTCATCTTTCCAGTACCAAATTTGCCAGGACTTTTCCCCAGCCTTGTTGGTTGTTACCCATACGGGCATTTAGATCAATATTAGTTCCCTCTGTGGCCATGAATCAGGATTAATTTTCACAGCAGCAATGAATCCAGGATCATTTGTAATGGTGTAGAAAATTGGTCTTTTATTTTAGTGAACTAATCAGTTAACTAATTTGTATCCCGCCTTTATTATTTTTACAAATAACTCAAGGTGGAGAACATATTCAACACACCTTTCTCTTATTTTCCCCACAACAACAACCCTGTGAGGTGAGTTGGGCTGTGAATGAGTGACTGATCCAAGGTCATCCAGCTGGCTTTCATGTCTAGGGTAAGACTAGAATTCACTGTCTCCTGGTTTCTAGCCTGGTGCTTTAACCAGTAGACCAAATTGGCTCTTATTTTTTTTATTAGTCTTTTGCCTTATTCATGTTTATTTCTGCTACACTTCTGTGCATTTTTATTGTTTCTGACAGTGACAGAACTACTAATTGATTTGAGACTGGTTGGAAGCTCACATGTCAGCAGACATGTCAAACTTTACAGCAGACATGTCAAACTCGCGACGTCATGTGACATCATGCGACGTATTGGAACTTTTTTCCCATTGCTGGCAATGGGGTAGGCCCGGTTTCCTGGTGACACATCCGGCCCACAGGCCGGCAGTTTAACATCCCTGCTTTAGAGGTTATGTAATCTCCTGCGAAGCCAAAACCCTTTGCATGTTTCTCACCAACTACAGGCAACTACAGCCAATCCCAAACTCAGACAAAAAGGAAAGTTGCAAAAACAGGCATCAACCCATGAGAATGAAAAAGAAACATCACATGCTGAGAATAATGCAACTGCATTCAGGGCTTTAGCCTACAGATCAACACTTGGATCAGAATGCAAATGAAAAGAAAAGTATGCAACTGGCCAGATACAATCCAAATTGGACCCAAAGCTGGAAAGCATCTTAAATTGCCTATTTGCAATGTTCAAACAGGCCTCCAAATTGGGCCTCAGGAGTTAATTGTTGGTAAACTATTTTGCTATGGAATTTTAGTTGCAGAATTATCAGCATTGTCACTCACTAAATTTGGAAAAATCCATATCCACGGTGAAGTCTGGATGCTCTTGTTAAATAGCAATAGAGTGTGGCCACAAGGAAGAATCTCTTCTCAGATAAGAGAGCTTTGTTTATAGAATTATTTTCTTGGGTAAATTTTCCAAATGCCATGGAAGGATATTCCCAGTCATCTTAGTTTTCAGTGTCTTAATTATACTAGATTAAAGGCTTTTATAAATCTTTAAGTTCTTATCAGTGTTCTTGATTAAGAAGGAAAGTTGCTCTTTTGATTAAGGCAGTAAAATATTCTATGTTTTTGTAACCTTTTGGATTGCCTTCCTGCTTTTAATAGTAAGAAATCAAAATTATGGTCTATACCTTTTCATTAGTCCTTCTGCTGGCAGATTTGGTTCTCAGCCACATTTCTTTGTCTCTGACCCATCATCTCTATCATCCTTATTGTGAAATCTAGTAGTATAAGCTTTCTGACAGCTAGTGACAGCTTTAAGTTTCCCACAAACTATGTCAAACGTTGCAATGAGAGAAACAGCCTCTTACTTTATTAGGTTTTCCAGAGGTGTATTAGATAAATAGCATGCCAACAGAAAGCTGGGAGTAATTACCATACAAAAGAACATGGTGTTATTAAAAACCACAATGATGGATAGATTGTAGAACATGAAAAATTATATCCTAATAGATCTGGTAGTCTTTAAAGTGCTACAAGGTTCTTTTGTGACAATAGATTAATATGATTACTTCTCTAAAAACAATCCTTCTGTGGTCACTGATAAACTCTTTTTAAAGACTGCACTGGTGTGTTCTTTTCCACCAAAGGGTCCTCGTGTTATATGGCCAGGGAAACAAAAAGAAATATTTTGCTCTGATTAAATTAATTCAGACAAAGCAATCACTTTTTCATTGAGAAGAGTTTAATAGACAGATTTGCTTTCTTTCAAAATTCATTTGGCTATTCTGATATTGAGCAAAATTGATAATGCCATACTGACATGAATGTGTTTAAGAAAGGGAACATATCCTCCCATGTACAATGTTATGCCATCTCCCCACCTCCCAAGAGTGAATTATATTGGGAGCAAAGGGAGGAAACCAAATAAATAAATAAACCAATATACCTCAAGTACATTGAAGAAAAGGGATTCTAAGTTCACTCTTTCGGTGAGAGGTGTCTGTTGTGTCACCAACATAAGAATATGTCATCGTGTGAAGAGTTTAAGTCCTCTTCCGGTTCGTCCACATCGTATGTTATACGATTTGAACCAATTTCGATTCAAGTAATTGCAACCTTCAACTCATGTAATACGGTTGGTTCGGGTAAAATAATCCAATCACAGAATACGTAGGTCCTAAAAGTCCATAAACCAAGTTGAACAAATTCTGTAAAGCAAAGTTTTCTTCTTCTTCTTCTTCTTCTTCTTCTTCTTCTTCTTCTTCTTCTTCTTCTTCTTCTTCTTCTTCTTCTTCTTCTTCTTCTTCTTCTTCTTCTTCTTCTTCTTCTTCTTCTTCTTCTTCTTCTTCTTCTTCTTCTTCTTCTTCTCCTTCTTCTTCTTCTTCTCCTTCTCCTTCTCCTTCTCCTTCTCCTTCTCCTCCTCCTCCTCCTCCTCCTCCTCCTCCTCCTCCTCCTCCTTCTGGATTCCATAAAATTATTGTTTAATGGGACATAGAACATGCCTTTCTGTTCTTCTAGGGCAGGCAATTGGAGGTCCATGGTCCTCCAAATATCCAAGTCTTGTGCCAGGAGGAATTTTACAAGTGACCACTGGCCCTTTGAATTGCACCTGAAAGAGCACTGGTAACAAGTGCAGTTCATACAGTAGTGGTGTTACATGGTGTACTGGAAATGCATCTGTTCCTATTCACACTGTCACATTCAAGACCTTTGAAATGAGTGGTGTCAGCATCAAAATGTTTTGCATTTCAGTTAAATGCTTATTAGTGTCACATTCTTTGTGTAATTAGTAAGTTTCCTCTTAACAACTTTTGCTCAGTTCCAGAGGTATTGAATTCCAGGCCTTGCGGGTTTTGTGTATTATGTGTATGTTCTGGGACAGAGGTGTCAAACTGGTGGCCCGTGGGCCAGATACATCATGCACAGGCCACGCCCACCCCTGCTCTGCAAAGGCAAAAAAGTTACGATACATCATGATATGTCACATGACGTAATCAAGTTTGACACCCGTGCTCTGGAGTCTTGTTATTATCCCCTGATGGATAAACAGTCCTGCCCATATTTTGCAGTATGTATCAACAAGGTATTGGGCCCCAAATTCCCACTTTGCTGCTGTCTTGACAGCTGATTAATGTCCAGAGCAATGATTCTCAGCCTCAGCAACTTTCAGATGTGTGGGCTTCTTATAAGAAGCTATGAGAAACACTGGTCCAGAGAATCATCTTATCGGTGACTACCAGGAACTTCAAGCAACCCCAGTCTTTCTAAACAGCATTGTTGATAGACTAAGAAAAAAAACAGCTTAAATAGACAGGCAATAATGGAAATTGGTGATTGCATTCTCACTCAGTTGTATCAAAATCTTTGCTCCACATCCTCCAACGACTACGCAGGATTTCTTTTCTTCTTTCATCAATGAAAAAAATGCCCTTCTGTGTTTTGAAACTACAGCGATTTTCCAATCTCTGCACAATTCTTTTGAGCTTCCTTGAGAAAATATTGGTTTTATCAATGTTCTTAATTAATGTTTAGCTGCTAATTTAAAAGGCCTCAGGGCACCGAGTCAAGAGGAAAAGAAATCTTGCTGGGTGTGAACAACTCCTGGCTGTTAATGATTTGGATGTCAAGATGTGTGCAATAGCAAAGGATAGCTAATGCCCTCTCTAAGCTGGCTGAGCTGTAGGCTTCTGCTCCTTGTGAGCGCAGTGAGTCTCCGCTGGGATCAATTTACTTCTTCATTCAAGCCACACAAAAGAATTTGTCAATGGCTCAAGAGGTGACGTCAGTTCACATCGGCTGCAGATAGTGAGGAAGAGAACAGTCCTGTAACTAGGGAAAGGACTGGCCTTGCCAATTCTAATGTTTCCATCCAAAATGACAGGCTCCTTTTCATTAAGAAAATATTTTTAAAAAATACTTAATGATTTCCCAGTCTTTGCACTGCATATTGGTGGATACAAGGTATTTCACAGCCAGTATTGGGAAGACAGATATTTTCTTCCTGCTCTTCTTATTGCTTTGGATTTTAATTTTTTGATCCCACAGCCAAAAGCAGTCTCACCCATCAATATTTGCTCCAAGGAATCCTTTCTCACAACAAGAAACTTACTAGCTACTATCCTGCACAACAAGAAACTTACTAGCTACTATCCTGCTCAGTTTGCATCGAACAAGAAGACTATCCTTGGGGCTCTTCTGGGCATTCATTGTACTGCCAATCAATCACTTTTCAACAGTGGCACTCTATCTGCCGGAAAGTACCCATCATTGTTTGCTTGAGCAACCAACCTTTTTTTTGTTTTCAAGGATCTTTCTGAAAGGATAAGACTATTGGTCAGTAGGCACTGGCATTCCATGATAGACAGGCAGTGCCAGGCAAGAATATATAGGTGTCTCTGAAGAACCTCTATGAGGTATGTTCATCCATCTGAGAAGACAGGTTCATTTTGCCTCTCACAAAGACCAAATCTATAGATGAGTTAAATCTTAAAATTGCTGGACACTACAATTTGAAATAATAAATCACTCAAATGTTACACAAATTTGTATTTCACAGAAATATGTCCAATGTCAATCAGCAGGATTTCTAAGAAAAGATCACAGTTTCATTTGTAATGAGGAATTTAGGAATTGTGAAAGATGCATTAAGGTTCCATAAACCAGCCACTCGGCATCCTCCCTGATTATTTTTTTTATTATTTAAATTATCACTTCAGAGTTATCTCGGGAAAGCTTTGTGTAAAACTAAGATCCACAGGAAAGAAAGAAAAAGAACTGGAGAATATTAAGTCAATTTCAAATAGAACATCCTCATATTTGCTCTGAAGCTTCATTAATAAAAAAAATATTTTCACAATTACTTTTGGATAGTTTGCAATTGAAATATATCATTAATTGAGGGAAAATAAATATTAGATGTGGGCTTTCTTTCTAATGCAAAGTGGGAAGTTTCATTTGATTATTTTTTTTATTCCCAAGGTATGAAGGTTGTGAATATTAAAAAGTATTTTTGTTCTGGGTTTCCAGTTGGGCATCATGGCATAACAGGTGTAGGAAGATGGGGCTCTGTCTTCCACGTTTGATTTCGCCCCGCTGAGGACCCTAAAAAAGGTCAAAAGTCACCCCAGAGAGGCAACGAAGAAGGAGGGGACCCTCGTTGATCACAGAGGGGCAGTGTCCCTTCCATTTGATCCGAAGAAGCCCTCCAAACCAGTGCGGGAAAGCCTGGCCACATTCGTGTGGCCAGTCAGAAGCTGCTGACAACCAAAGAAAATAAGCACTAAAAAGCAACTTTTGAGCAACGTAGATGGAACTCGAGACTTTATCCTCTCTTTATGACTTTAAGACTTTTTCCTGGAAAAAAACTGCCCAAAGCAAAGAATCCCCCCCCCCCCGATGAGAGAGGAAGGGGGAATTTCAGCTCCATTCCCTCAGGAAAAGAAAAGCGGCAAACTAATTGTTTGGAGAAAAACAGAAAATTACAAGATTAATTTTGAATCAATACAGATATATAGCTTTGAAATTTGGGGAGCAAAAGTACTTTTGAGACTTTTTTAGAAAAGAGACTTGAAAAGCTTGCAATAAAAGTTTGGATTTAAAAAGCTGGAAGATGGCGCCAATGACATCTAGTGGCAAACCATGGCACTACAATTTATTATGCTTAAAGGAAACTTGGCTTGAAGCTCAAACTCAGATAAGACTTTTGTTGTCCTTGGAAACTTTCACTTTTGAAGGTTTCAGAAAAGAGGGGGGGAACCCTCTTCGGCTACTTATCTGTTTGGCAGAGACAATAAACTATTTTGAAACTGGCCTGCCTGGATTACAAATACAAATACTAACTGACTTTTAGAGCTATGTCATGGAGCTATTTCCCTGTAGAAGAAACATGCATTACTGATTGAGATGAGGGAATACTTTGGATTATAAGCCTTTGATTGATTAACAACTTTTAATTGCTTTTTTCTCTCTGGACAGAAAGGATATGTTTTTCATTGGACAGAAAAACTTGAATTTTGCTTATATTTGTTTAGGGGAGGCTTAAGGACAGATTGATAGGCTGGCTCGATAATTTGGAGTTCAAATGACAATTGACTGAAACTTTTTAAATCCCTAAATAGATTGGACTATAAAGACCACATACAAAAACAAAATGGATGTTCCATACTTAGCTTTAAATGGTAAAAAACATCCCTAACACTTGTCTTCAAAGCCCCCAGCTTGACATACCAACAAGAAAATGTTGATGAATCTCAGTAAGAAATTCTTTCTATGTTGTAATAAATACAAGAGACAATTACCTTAGCTCATGATGAGACTAAAAATAACACAAAGGAGATAAAAGAACAATTTTCTAATCTAAACCTACAAATTCAGAAAATGACTACAAAGAAGGAACTAGTAACTCAGAAAATAGAAGGAAAATTAGAGGAAGCGGATCCAAAGATGGAGGACCTAAATGAAAGAATCAACAGACAGACTCAGACAAATGAAGAATTAGAAGACGTAGCGATAATACTGGAAAAGGAAAAGATATCTTACTCATCAAGATCTCAGAACACATTTGAGGATAAGGAAGAAGAACTGATCAAACGGAAGATAAAGCTGTTAGAAGAGTTGTGGAAAACTGGAGAAGGAGGGAGGCTGTTTAATGAATATAAATGGGCTGAGCATTCTTCCAAATATACTTTAATGAAATTGTCTTTCTTATTCCAAACAATATACACAAAAATAGAGGAAGAACTACTTGATGATTCAAATGCATTGACTTAGAAAGTTAGTTGGCAAAGGAAGAAAGCTGGAGTAAGACTGAAGAAAATAGAGATTTTGACCCATTAGATGGGATATTATATTATTAAATAGATGTTTGAACATAGCTAAGAGAATAAATAATTGTTAGAAATAAAAGTATTATTATAACTAGGAAGATAGAATACTATAGTTTGGTATGAGAAGGGAAATACGAAAATGCTAAGAGGGTCTGAATAAGGGAAGCTTTTGGTTACCCAAATATAATTTATTGTGAGAAAATTATAAGCTATAGAAACACTTTGAACATTGATGGGAAATCAAAATTTTAAAAAAGTAGGGAAAACAGGATATTGATTGAACAAATAGATTTTAAGTGCAAATGCAGTTGAGATGTTTTGGTTAGAAAAGATATTTTAAACTGATATTATTGATATGTATAATATTAGAAAAATGTGATAAAGATGTTGATATTCAATTGTATATGTATTAACAGCAATAAGAATTGCATTTGCCTAGTGTGGAAAAATGTGTACCACCGGAAGAAGAGAGGAAGCACTGGATGGTATAGTATTGGATCTAGATTGAGGAAATGAATATCTACCACTGAATTACTAATGGACCCAGACAACACGTTGTTTATTAAGTACTTACGATTGCAAAACTAGAAAATTAATAAAATGGTTTTTTTAAGTATTTTTGTTCTTTTCTCATAATCTTATGAATTGGATTAGATTGATTGATTGATCTTTGAACTCAGAATCATCTAACCAAGCTGAGTTATAGAATATTTCAAGACTCCCCAAAGGATGCTCTTCCTTAAACAATGTAATTTAAGTTCTCCTTTGACAGTATAATTTACAATAGGCAAATACTTAATCCATTCATAATTTAAATGAAAAATTAGAGAGCTCATCAAACCCTACTTGACCATATTGATTTTGCTTCATACTCAATGATATCCATATCCAACTAAAATGCAGTGATGGCCACCAGCCTAAAAGAACTCATAAACCCCCCACACACAAAAAAAAACCCTAGGAAAATTCATGAGACATAATGCCTTACCAAAAGGTTCTAGATGAGATGGCTATATACCATTGTCAGAACAAATATAATCTTACAATATTTTCTAGGGAGCATGAGTAGCAGAGTACCTTTTCTTTCGTACCTTACTTGTGGGCTTCCTACAAGCATCTAATTGGCTTCAGTAAGAATCTGGATTCTGCCTATATAATAGAGCCCTCTCTTTTGATCTGGCAGAATTCTTCTTAGGGGGTAGGGGTTTCAAAAGATACCTACATGTCAAATTTGCAATAGTTGGCAAATATTTAATATATTCATAATTAAAATAAAAAATTAAACAGCTCATCAAATGCTACTTAGTAAACATTGATTTTGCTTCAGATCCAATAGTTATTGCAATCCAAGCATGTCAACAGTACTAGCATAACGAAAATAAAGACCTGTTTAATATCAAAATAGCCAAATAACCATATGAAACTCTTTGAATATCCTTCATTACATTCATATTGGATGATCAGAGTGACTTGAGATCAAATACTCTTGGACAAATTTCAGTGTTCACTTGGGAGTAATAACTAAGCATGTTTGTAATGTTTCTAAGCATTTTAGATAGGAGTAAGCAGGCTATGTTATAACAATAAAATAAATTTAGATGAGGAAATTCAAATACAATGTGGTAAATTTAAAGATTGTGAGGATTCATCTGGCTGAACGAATAGCAACCAGGGGTCAGGGGAGATGAAAGTTGGCACACAGGATTAACAAAAAAAGGAAGCATTCATTCATTCATTCATTCATTCAATCAATTTCTATAGAAAAGAATTTTATGCTGGAATGTAAACTATATGGATCTCTCTTTATAGAACAAGCCACTGTGATTAAGTGACACCTTGACTCTTGACTTAGATTTGACTTGATGTAATGTTTCCCGCTGCTCCAACCTTTTAAAAAACTGCAGAACAGATCTTGGCTGGGTATACCTAGTATGCTGTAATGCTAATATTCTAAAGTACCCCTGATTATAACCTGACATTAATACTTTATTTCGTCTTGGAAATAAATGAACTACTCAGATGACATTGGGAGATGGAGATGCCTCATATCAAGGCAGCCATTAGAAGAGCCATTGCTCTTCTAATGGCTGGATAGAAAAGAATATGGTTTTCTAATTTTTGTTGCTGAAAAATAAAAAGGCTAATCTGTCCCATTTCTTAGTTAATGATGCAAAACAGTAAGTCCCATGATTATTTCCTCTATCCAATTTCTTCAGGCCAGTAACATACTGCTCTACATCTTAGGTACTAAACTGCCATTCTGGTCCCACAACTACCTTCACTAGGTGAATGGGAGGCTGGTAATGAATTGATTAGGATGCTAAGTTGAAAAGAGCACAGATCCACCATGCATAGGGTTAAATTAGCTCCACTCAATCAGTCACAGTAGGGGATCACCTGCACTCAAATTTTGCATACTTCGTAAATTGCCAAGGAAAGAGAGCAACCGAAACAGCAAACATTTCTGTGTAGATCTCATTGACAAAGTCAAACAGAGAAAAGACACTACCCAAGCACCAATTGCCTGCAGTGATCAAGCCAGGTCTACTTGACTGGTCAGTGGAGAAATGGCGAGTGAGGTCCCGAAGCCTTGCCAATATGTGCCTAATGTAGGGGATGGTGGAATAGCAGGTACTTTTTGGAGAAAGTTGGTGGGGTTTCTATATTCCTAAAATGATCCTTTTTGACGTGTTAGGGGGCTACCAGAATCACAGTATGGAAATTGGACTGAGTTAGTAGCTGACTGAGATAAATTTGTTAAGAGGTCATTTTAATCTATTTTACACATATTGCCTAAAATAGAATAAAAGCCAAGAGGCAAATGATGTGAAGAGGAAGGAAAACTTTTCAGGCTCCATAGAATTCTTTTAAAAATCAACCACATTTTAAGTTTATATATATATACGGGTATATAGAGATGAGAGAGAGAAAGAAAGAGAGAGAGACAGACAAGACAAGACAGAGATATGTCTTCCAATGTAATTTATGTGGGACTGACCTTTGGAGTCAGGAGAAAAAGCTGCAGACTAGACAATGGTCAGAGGCAAAGAAGGAATGGGAGCATAGCAAGCTTCTTACAAGGGTCCTTCCCAGTGATGGGATTCAGTCAGTTCGCACCTCTTCGGCAGAACCGATAGCTAATTTTTTGTTGCCCAGGCCCAGAATGGACTTCCAGAAGCGGCATCCACACAGAGAACCAGTTGTTCACATATTTGAATCCCACCACTGGTCCTTCCCTAGTTTCTTGGACTATAAAGGTGAGCGGTGAGAGATACTTTCAGACTTGCAAGATTTTGTTAATATAACCTTACGATAAAATTAGAGCTAGTATTTCTGGGTGGGGTTCTTGAGTACCTCACAAGGCTGACACTTGTTGATCCACATCAGGGAACTGGAAGACATTCCATTCTAGCAGTGATACATTTGAGAGCTTTCTCCTTTCAGACATTCTCTATTTTAGAAAATCCTCATAATAAGTGGGCAAATAACAATGAGAAGAGTGAAAGAGGAATTCAGCCGAAACACCGAATCTTTCTAAGGAGGATTCCTCTAAAAGAGCACATTATTGTTTCAGAACTATTGTTTGAGAACCATTATCCACCCAAGCAGCCTTGAAATAATTGTTTAAAGTTGAGTGGGAAATCCAAACTCTAAGGCTGAATGGAGTCTCCAATTCTCTTGTTTTTCCTGCAGCCCTTTGATTCCCTTCATACCACATCCAGTGGACATTGATAGCACATGTCCAATGATTTTGAGGTAAGAAGCTTAACAACAGTAATGTAAGCCTTAAAATACGTATCATCACTGACAAGAAAAAGGAAACAAATTTTCTCTCCCTAAACTCTGGAAAGGTTTGAAAACAAACAAAAACCCATCTCTCTCCAACCTCCTTCCTCTTAAGAAAATATTAAATTCTGTGGTCCACTCAATTTTAAAACCAGAGTTTGATCAAATTTTACTTAAGCAAGACATTTTATTCTAATACCAACTGAACTTCACATCTGGGAATCCCAAAACAGCTGCTTCCCTCCAATTGCTTCCTTCCTATCGGCAGCTCTGAAACTTCTTGATGGATCTGTACTTTTTTTCCTTTGAGGTGGCACAGAGCTTTAGAAAGAATTCAGTTATTCAGCCTGATTATTTTTAAAGACAGTGATAGAATTTCAGCTTTTCTGATTTCACTCTTTTGGAAACATTTCTATATAAAGCCAAGGAATGTCAAAGGAGCCAAAGGAGACCTGGAATATGATGTCATTTTTCCCTCATTGCACAGTCAAGTTGGGTGACATTGACCCAGGAAATGCACACACACTCATGAATCTGATTGGTCCTTTATGATGCCTTTTCTCTTAGGAATAATGCCAGTGGAAACTTATGTTGTGAAGCAGCTGATTTGAATATGATCCAATACCTACCAAATGTGAGTTATATCTCCCAGTACCAAAGAAAGATGATATGAAAGACTGTTCCAACCACCCAACCATAGCTTTGATATCACATGTGAGTAAAATTCTCTTGAAAATAATCCAGCAACATTCAAATCCAGCTGTCAATAGGGTGTACAAGCAGGATTTTGGAAAGGAAGTTGAACACGTGATCATATTGCTAATCTATGTTGGATGGTGGAAAAAGACCTCTGCATTTGCTTCATTGACTACACAAAAGCCTTTGATTGTGTTAACCATGATAAGCTCTGGAACCTCACCAAAAATATGACTCAAAGCCAAGATCGCCAAACAGAGGTTCTCATATTTTGGGCATGGAGGGTGCTGATCCATTGAATGGCCTAGAGTCAAACACAACTAAATGGTGATGGCGACAATGACAACAGCATAGGCATCTGCAAAACTCACTGACTTATGAGTAGAACTTTCTGGTGAATTCTGGAACATTTCATTCCTCCTTTCAATCATGCAGAACCTGTTCCACGACACAGTTGGACAATATCCAGAAGTAGGTTTGTAAAAGTTCATAGGGTTGGAAGCTTCTATGAACTGAAAGCAGTTGAGAAGGCTGGGCAAACTTAGATCTACTTAAATTCAGAAGGATATGCATTAATCCACATTTACAGCTAAGCAGGACTCAATATTTTCTGGGCTAAAGATTTTACTTGGAATTTGAGGGCCACACTCCAAAACAGACAATTACTTTTTATTTCATTTTCATAAAAAATACTTTTTCATATGACAATCAAAGACTGGAGAATTATCATATGAACTATAGTTGACTTTAGTTAAAAATCCACTATAGTTCATGGATGATTCTCCAGTCTTTATTGAAGTATTGTCCTTTTCTGTCATATTACAAGTTCTAATCTGATAACTACATTTGAAGGTTTCTAAAGGGCACATTTTGGAAATCCTGGGGTAATCTCAGATTGGGTGCCTCTTTTTAGGTAATTGTTTTTCTTATTTAATGTAGTAGGGCTGTATTGCTATTATTCTTCTCACGTTCTCATCTTCTCCTCTTTCTCATCTTCTCATCTTTCCTCCTACCTTCTTCTATTGGCATCTTATGATTTAGCATTTGTTTGTATCTTATGATTTATGATTGTATCTTATGATTTGTGATATATGACTTATCACTTTGTTGTTTATATGTACACTGAGAACTTATGCACAAATTCCTTGTGTGCCCAATCATATTTGGCCAATAAAGAATATTCCTATAGTATTGTCATGGCAAGTGGCAGCATTTAGCGAACACCTTGAAAAAGCTAAGTCTGGTTTGATGTGGTAACTATTGGGATGAGGAAACTTTGTGAAACACTGTGGAGTAGGACATTGAAAACAAAATTCCAGAAAAAGACAATAAAAAACATAGACAATAAGGGAGTCAATCTTGAGAGAAATATACAAGAACCATTACATGAGCAAGAAGGGCTGGAACAGCCTGTAAATTCTGAGAAGCAAAATAGCCTTCAGAAGCAAGGCAGCTTCCTCTCTGATTCACAGAATTATAAGGAGGAGACGGGAGAGCACAATCAAGTTGCAAGATCCTATTTTTACACCCAATCTCTAGAAAGTATAGTTCTAGTCTTCCTGTGGAGTTGATTTTCTGGTCTGGCCTACCTAGGGGGTGCTGACCAAAATCCACTTTCACATTGTCACCAACAGAACAACACATTGATGTCCATGTGTTCATCAGAAGTAAGTTTAGCCCGAAGAAGTATTTCCTTTTCCCTACTGATTCAATGTACATATATATATAGCCATCCTGTGAAACATCTTTCTCAGAACTGGTCAGAACCAGAATTCTCAATCAGCATAAAAGATGCAGTCTTTGCCTTCATTGGCTGGGAATTCTGGAAATTGTAGTTCCAACATTTCTGGAAGGCAATGGGCTGGAGGGGGCTGCTATACTCTTAGTGTTAGCTGCCATAGCTTCTCCCCAAATGAGGGCTTAAGAGAAGGGTTGGCAATCTTCTGCTGGATCATCTTTCTCTCTATTTACAGTTTCAATGGTTTCCTGAGGAAAGGGAGTGAAGATTAAATAAATGTAAGGCTATAACATTGATAAGCTGAGAAGCTACCCTTCACATTTTATTTCAGCAGCAAAGTGGCAATGTATAATCCCAGGCCTGTGCTGTCCTCTGCCTCAGCTGCAATGCAAGAATAATAATATAGTCAGGTAATATATGCAAAGCCTTTTGAATTCACCAAAGACACGGAATACATGTTAACAGCGCTGTTCCATTTGGTTCGGTGGGGCTTATTCCTATGTGGGTATTCATAGAATTGCAGCCCCCAAATTGTTCACTAATGAACAATTGAAATGTGGTCAAGGTGCTCTGTGACATATTGCGGCGACCTCAATAGACCACTGAGATTCCAGGAATCAGCATGCCTTAAATGCTAAAAGCAAAAAAGATGGGCGTAGAAACTATAGCAACACAAAAAACAGCCGCACAAAGTAGAGAGAAGTGATAATGCTCAAGAAGCAGGTGTTGATTTGAAGTGTGTCTGAACTAGAGATTTGATTCGCAAAGGGTCAATTCAAATAGGGAGGGGTAAGGTGAAACGGGGAGATGGAAAAGATGTGATTCAAAGTACAAAATTGGTTTTCAACCTCAGAAACAGTTATTGTTGTCACTGAAGCAGTAATGGCTTTTTGCTTCTTTTCCCCTGTGCCCCACTGCAGCCAGGACAATCACCTCCTTTTCTTTTTGTAAGTATTTTATTGGAGTTTACAAATACAAAGATAAAAGACTAATACAAGTAAGGAAAATATAAAAAAGAAAGAAAAATTGAAGTGCAAAGAGATAGAAAAAGAAAAAAAAGATATATTTGAGAATACCTCCCCATTTTTCCAGGCAAGTATAAACAACTTCTGTAACTTAACACCTTTTCTAATATTACAATAAAAAAACTTTTCTTCCCGTATCACATCCCTTATCAATAATCAAATTATAAAAACACATCATTCCATCCTAATCAGCAAAAGTTTATTAAGAGCTACCAGAAATAGTGGCATTTATATTTTAATATTAATATAATCAATCCATTTTATATTCCAATGTATCACTTTCTCTAAGAAATAAAGCAAAAGTATTCCCTCCACATTTATAAACAGATCTTTAAACCTAAAAGAAATTCCATTAACAGCTATCAGAAACTACACTCTCTATATATTAACTCCAATCAAATAAGCCCACTTTGAATTCCTTTACTTTTCTTGAACTTTAATCCTATTAAATAATGCCCCACAAGATATATATATTTTCAGATCCACAGCATTTTTTT
Source organism: Protobothrops mucrosquamatus (assembly GCF_001527695.2). Taxonomy (NCBI): domain Eukaryota; kingdom Metazoa; phylum Chordata; class Lepidosauria; order Squamata; family Viperidae; genus Protobothrops; species Protobothrops mucrosquamatus. The sequence continues at coordinate 27,205 of NW_015387388.1, forward strand.
CCATATCATTTATATAAGGTAGTGTTTTTTAAAAAAAATCCAAATCCATATTCCAATCAGCCTCAATCCCTGTTTTAGGCAATAAAATCTGTTTTCTTTTATATCACCTGTTACACTATCAGATAATCTTGTAATTTCTGAGTACATAGTTCCCAAACAATCTTAATTTCTTCTATAGTCAAATTGTACTATATTGCTCCATTGTATTAATGAGTCACGTCTCCTTTAATTGTGATCCTTTGTTGTTTCTGGCTCCCTCTAGTCAACCTTCAAACTCCCCTCTTATCATCTGTTTATTTTCCAATCCACAAAACTTTCCCACTGGAGGATTTCTTAGAGTTAATTTCAAAATGTTCATATATTCTTTTATAAAATGTTAAAGGCCCCACAGGAAATGTTCTTTCAAGTCCATCTAGTCTCTTAACTTTCCAAAATCAACATTCTAGTCCTCTTTTACTGTTTCTCAAAAAATCAAACTTTTTCTTTTCAGTCCTTACCCTTACATGAAAGTTTTTTAACCCAGGGCAGAAGGAGATTCTCCTGGTGCAATGAAACCTGCCCTTCAGAGGTTTTTATCATATAGACAAGAAATCATGAGCAGCTTTGGAAACGGGTAAACTCAATGCCCAATTGGAAAGTGCCAAACCACAGCTTAGGCAAGATGGTTTTCCTCCTAGCTCCCACTGGAGACTGCTGAATTTACCATCTCTTCACTGGAACATTCTGCAGAGAACAAACATGGTTGATCCTTGTCTTTTCTTTAACCTGGAGAGAAGTACCGAGATGTTGATCCATTCACCAGCTTCTCTTTGTGCCAAGGTTTTCACAGAGCCTTCTTCAGTTCATCACTGCTGTCCCTGTCACCTCCTAGGGCCAGATGGGAAATGTGGGATTCCCCCAGATGCTACAGCTCAGCTGGTATGGGGAAGGATGCCGAAAGCTGCAGTTCACCAATTAGACAGACATCTGTCCTAAAGGGATCTAAACGTAATCCATCCAGCGAATGGTGCTTTCATTACACCATTTCAAAGGAAAAAATCTTTTGTGCATTTGATCTTCCCTGCAGTGATTTTTGGAAGTTGCAAGGGAAATCAAGGAAGGAAGGGCAAATATGGTCCTATGAGAAATTTTGCAATCACTGGCCGGGACAGGAAAAGTCACAAGGAACTGCTCCCTTCATAACTTGGAGAAACTTTGGGATCTATAGAACGGACGAAATAGCTTCCCCTCTATTTCATTCTTGAAAATGACACAGCATTTTTTTTTCTCTCAGCTCTGAAAATGATTTATTAATATGACCAACCTGTCTTTAGCTGGCTTTTACCCTTCCGCCCCATTGCGTGTCCTCATTTTTCATGATTCTTGGTCATGCAATTAAAGGTAGACATTCCACCTTTACATTCCACATAAACAATACAGCTCCACCTTCATCTAGGCGAGGGGGCTGGCCTCTGCCTTAGTGTTGTGATGCCAGTTGCCTTGTTGAGATGCAGCAGTGTCAAAGTTTGGCTGATCCATGTCCTTTGCTTCACCCTGAGGGCCTTCTGGAGTAGTCCCAGAAACAATCCAGCAGCCTCAGTTGCCTCAGTTGCCTCTTCGGAAGCAGGGAGTCAGTGCTGCTTCACAAAGCTTCAAAGGATACTTCTTTTGAAATGTTATCAAAGCAAAGGAGTCCTTCAGAGTCCCAAAGGTGCTTTTTCAAAGGGCAACTGAACTTTCTTTGTTTCTCCTCGAAGACATTTCACTTCTCATCCAAGAAGCTTCTTCAGTTCTGACTGGATGAGTCTTCAAGGAAAAACCAAGAAAGTCCAGTTGCCTTTTGGAAAAAAAAAAAAACACCTTTTGGACAACCGTGACCTGGATGACTGAGAATCTCCATAGACATTGAGCACTTCAAAGCTTTTTATGCTTATTCCTTGCAATGTTTGACAAAGAATTCCCGCACATGGCTCTTTTATCAAGGATTGGATGTGGCTAAAAATTGGAGCTTGTTTTTCTTTTAGAAATTCAACAGGATGTAAGCCATCTTGAGGGAAATTTGGAATTATTATCTGCTTGGTAAAAAGTCTTCGTTTAGAAAAGAAAGTGATGTTAGAACATTTATAGGCAGAAAAGCTAAGCTGTAGTATTTTGCTTGATATTCTAGCAGCTGTAATGTGTTCAGAGGCATGCTGTGTGCATTTATATTTCTACCTTGGCAGACTTCTTTCCTTTTAAATGGAGCTGCTCTAAAAGAGAGATGCAGAAATAATTGCAGGCTAAGTGTGTTGCGACTCATTTTTTCCTTACTGACCTCACACACTGATTTCAAAGAGGCAACTGTAAAGAGCACTTTCCTGTGACTGACTAACCCAGGGCTTTCTCCAACAAAGGCATGACCTACATCAATCACTGGAAGCAAGCCTGCAAGAACAAACATCCATGTCATTTGACAGCTTAATATTTTGAGCAAACAAGCAAGTGCCTGTCTTTTACACAACATTTACTGGTTTATCAGGAAGTTGTACTTGATTTCCCCTGATGTTATTTATGGCAAGGAAGAGACTTTAAGCTCCAGCCTTTAGTAGGCAGCACAGATCTGTCCTTCAGCAAGATCCTGCTTAAGCACACATTGTTGATAGATGGTAGGTATAGGAAGATAGGTTCATTCATTTTAATATTTTTTGATTGATTGATTGATTGATTGATTGATTGATTGATTGATTGATTGATTGATTGAGTCAGTCAGTCAGTCAGTCAGTCAGTCAGTCAGTCAGTCAGTCAGTCAGGATCATCAAATCATTGTCAACTCTTAGCAACCACACAGATACGGGTTTCTCCGTGACGATCTAAAGTGGTCCATCAGGCCTTCCAGTGATACACACATTGCTACTGTAAGTGAGTCCATCCATTTTGTTGCTGGTTGTCCTCTTCTTCTCTTCTCTTCCACCTTTCTCAGGATTAGAGACTTCTCTAGAGAGCTACGTCTTCACATAATGTGTCCATATAGGGTAATTTGAGCCTGGTCATTTGTACCTCAAATGACATCTCTGGGTTGATTAAGATTCCTTTACCATGATCTAAAATCTCTTCCACATGCCTCCTCTCTTGGGAATCTACTTATCTTTTTACTTTCAACTATTGTCTTGGGATGGCAGGAAAGGTGGTATCAGAAGGATGAAAGGAAAGGGAAAGTTATTTTAGAGTATCTATGAAAACAAATCTCCTTTTACATGGATTCCCAGGAATAGTCTCATAGAAAGTTTTGCCTGAAGCAGAGAGAAATAAATTTCAGTTTGCTATTTCCTTATTTGTTTATATACTGTAAGCCACTGGGTCATCAGTGGCCAGCAAATCAGTAATTGTTGGACATTTCCAAAGGCCACTGCTTGCTCTCTCTCAGAGGTAGTTTGAAGACAGCCCATGACTGTCTTCCAAACACCAAGATCAAGGAACAACAAAAAAAATCACTGCCCTCTCCTGAGGTGCCATAAAGTTCTAGAACAAACTCCCTTATCCTCATTCCATACAAAATGGAAAATGGGGGGAAAATGTATGTATCTCCTCAGCCATGTCCTTACTTCAAGTTGTATGCATTTGTTTGGTGGTTCACACACACGCAGTCTGACTGGTTCCCAGCAGGAATTGCTAAAAAGCTGTCAAGTCACCTTTCCTGGAAGTAAGGAAAGAGCTCTTGTAATTGTGGAAATGGGCCACTCACAAAGTGGGTGGCTGCTCCAATCTCCTACAGCGCTGGACAGCTTACAAAATGGTCGAAGGAAGGAAATTTTTGTTCCTTAATCTTTTACAGCACCATTATTTCAAATACGTGAAGTTGAGCCAGAAATAAATTGCCTCCATTCTCAAACATAGCCAATTTCTTGGGATCAGAGGAGCACAGCTGCTTCAACTTGGAGCAGAGTTCTTATGCTGAAGCCCTCGTCCTTCTGAAAAATGCTGACTATTTAGAGATAATACTTGGAAGTGGGGGAAATATAAGAGAAAACCAAGCTGTAAAGTGAGAGTGAGGGGGGAGATGAGGGTGAGGGTGTGCGTGTGTTTGTGTCTCTCTCTGTGTGTGTCTATGTATGAAGAATTAAAATAGAGCAGGGGAAGGAGGGAAATCCCCCCCACCCCTTTCATGTACTGTATAGCTCTCTCAGAAAATACTATGATTGTGTAAAATGCAGGCTAGAAATTACCTCTTTTTCTTGAACATTTTAGAATCCAGCCATTTTTTACAGTATAGAAATAGTCTTCCTGTAGAAGACACATCCAAAATATGTCAACTTTCTTTATACGGGTGTTTTCAGCACAAAAGGATGAATGCTGCCCAAGGCTGAGATTAAATGTATAATTCAAGATCAACTTTCAACACTATTCAGTCACATCTGAAGTACTTTTTAAAAAATACAATTTTTGAATGTACTTACTAAAACATTACAGTAACTCTACTTTATAAAACCCCACCAACCAATTCTTCTTCAGAAAACAGATATTTATGGTATGTACCTAGGTAGCTGAATATTCTATTGTATTTATATAGCTTAAGTAAAAAAAAAATCAATGGAGTATCCTGAGAAATACCTCATCTGAAAACAATTGGGATCAGTAAAGGTGGAAACATTCAGTGTAGGAAAACAGAACTGCAGTATATGAGAGAACAACACAAACATTAACCTGTGCAATCCTCACTTAGAAGGGTATAGAGAATTGCCACCATTTTGTCAGGTCAGGAGTTGTCCCCAAGAGAATGCAAACAATTGATGTGAAAGAGTTAAATTACCCCATCGCACCTATATCAGGGGTAGGCATTTCCACAATTACAAGAGCCAGGAATTCTGGGAGTTGAAGTCCACGAGTCATAAAAGAGCCAAGGTTGCCTACCCCTGGCCTATATAATTGTATCAGTTCAATTGTCATAGCTTTTGCCAAAAGAATATTGGGAATAATGATGGCGTAGTGGTTCGAATACAGTACCGCAGGCTACTCCTGACTGCCAGGAGTTTGGCAGTTCAATTCTCACCGGATCAAGGTTGACTCAGACTTCCATCCTTCCGAGGTCGGTAAAATGAGGGCCCAGATTGTTGGGAGCAATAGGCTGACTCTGTAAGCCACTTAGAGAGGGCTGTAAAGCACTGTGAAGTGGTCTATAAGTCTAAATGCTAGTGCTAAGTGCTAGTGCTAATAATATTATTTAGAAATTAAGAAAAATATTTCTTTGTGATATTGAATCCTTTTGTACACCTGTGCAGTGTCCACATAGATTGAGGCCAGGGGTGGGGCTAGGGGGATGATGTTAAATTCCTTCATTTATATATTGCAGGTATGCTCTGAAACCACAGTCTCTGAAGAAAATAACTTCCAGCTACAGATGAAAGTTATCTTTCATCTCCCTACCATCACCTCTAGGACCATTATAGGCCCTATTTTCAGCAGTGAGGACATGGTAAGTGTTAACTAGGGGTTTTGCAAAACATTTTGAAGTTGAACCATCATGAATTCAAAACACCCCCTTTGGAGTTGGAAATATCCTATTTCAAGTGCAAAATAGGTTGCCTTAATCATGTGGGAAATGTTTGGAGTTCGAATCATTTCCTAAACGATAAAAACAGTCCATTTGGCATTCTAAATAGGACATTTTGAATTTGAAACAGTTCCAGTTCAAAACATTTTGCTTTGCTCTGACATGAATGATTCTTCCTCATAACAGCTGACATAACTGGGTCCCATTCCCTCTCCTCCAACTTAACAGGGGCAGTAAATCAAAGACATGCAAAGCAATATGGCTCCAAGATCTTGTTGTAGATGTTTTTAAAGAAAAGGCTAGTTCAAGAGACCACAAGCAAAAACAAGAAGAAATAAATGAAACAGACATATTTATGGGCCTAATGTTTGGGTATGTCTTATGTAGATCAGAAGAATAACAGAGTTGGAAAGGATCTTAGAGGTCTTCTAGTCCAACACCAGCTCCAGCAGGAGGCACTATACCATTTCAGACAAATGGTTGCCCAGTCTCTTCTTAAACCCCAGTGATGGAGCATGCACAACTTCCGTTAATTGTTCTGTCAGGAAATTTCTCCTTAGTTCTAGGTTGGTTCTTTCCTTGATTAGTTTCCCTCCATTGCTTTTTGTCCTGCCTTCAGGTGCTTTGAAAAATAGGTTGGCCCCCCTCTTCTTTGCGGCAGTCTCTCAAATATTGGGATACACTTCCCATCATCTATGGGCCAGTAACCAACAGAGGGTTCTATTCCCCTACTTTTTCCTTCCAACAGAGGTGAGGAACAAGGCATCTCAACAGAAGTGAGGAACAAGAATCAGAAGCAGCTCTGCTCAAATTCTTGTGAGAAGCAACCCTTGTTGGTAGCCCATGACACTTTTCATATCTCTTCCTATTGGAAATCCAGGTCCCAGGATGGAAACATTTGTCCTTCAAGACCCATACATCTTCAATGGCCAGAGCATTTTCTTATGGGCTTTGGTTACTGCTTGCCACAGCAGTGGATATCTAAATAATTTCAAAACAGGATTATTTGGTAAGAAGATTGTAGGAAGACCAACCCATCTTTACTATGCTCCTTACTTTACCTTCCAATGAAACCCGAATAGTAAAACAAAAGACTGCTTAAGAGTTTTAACACCTAGGCTAAAGTTAACAAAGCACCATCTTTACACAGGCAAAATTGGCAAATACCAGCAAATTAACTAAGGAAGAGAATCTCCTCTAGATATTGCAAGTTCCTCATTTCTTCACACAAACATTCCACACACATTTTCTCAAACAATCCTGCTCCCCAAGGTCACCACCATTAACTCATAAAAGGTAAATATTGCAAATCTCACACACACACCAGGGAATCAAGGAAGGGAGGGAAGGAGGGAAGGAGGGAAGGAGGGAGGGAGGGAGGGAGNAAGGGGTAATGGGAAAAGAAGGAAAAGCATTCAAATTCAGGAATTGACTGCCTTTACCTGCTTCCCCAGGAGTTGCTTTTTTGGCCTTTATTTGGATTGTTTAATGGCAGCTTCACTGTGCTTGAGTTTTGAAGGGTAATAAACCAAGTTGCTATCCTTAGTAGATTGCAATAAAAAAATGTGACTGGCATCCTAAATGGGGGAGCGGGGACAGGAGGGGAGGGACTTCTTAAGGAGCTTTATGTATACTGGGCAGAGTGGCAACATAGAAGGAGTCCATGTTGTGTCTTGACTTTTTTTTCCCATTATTGTTTTCTTCTTGGTTCCTCACGCCATGAGTTCTGTTTCTATCCTATTCACCTGCTACTTTCTGGGTAAAGAAGAATCCATGCAAATTATTGCAGGATTACTATTAGAACTTACTCTCATTCTCCCTGGATGAGCTAGCTATCCAGGACATCTTCTCCAGGCAGAACAGGAATGACGTCCAATAATGATGTTGCTCTGTGAAACTATATTCCACTCTTAACAGGGTTCCAGCTTGGGTGCCCTTCCCTTAAAGAATTTGCTGCTGCTTTGCCTGGAAAAGTCAGCAGCAAGGTTAGGGTTTTCTATAATTGCCATTATCTATATAAATAAAAATGAAAATGTTCGTTTGTTCAAAATCTTAAATCTCCGAAAGTTCTTCACCGATTGCTTTGAAATTTTGACACAACGTTGCATTCGAATACATGCGTGTTTTTATATACCTATATTATATAGATGTCACACCTGTGACAGGTAAAAACATTTTTATAAAACAGCGCCATCTGTTGGACGTAAAAGCAACACACACTTTTACCAGACTGAGCCACAGCAACGCGTGGCCGGGTACAGCTAGTAAAAAATAAATATCATCAAAGCTAAATATTGAACAGAAAATGAATGTGATTGTCCCAAACACCCCTCTCAATTTCAGAAATGTTGTAAAACAAAGCAAGATCATCCTTCCCATTCAAACATTTATAGCCTTAAATATAATGTTTATTATTTCCAGTGAAAAAGTTTTGTGTGTATAAAGTTGCAAGGTCCTTTGTTTTATTTGACATATAAATGAACATTTAATTGTTAAAAAAAATAACTGGTCCATTTATTCCTTGCTGACTCCTTACTCCGATGAATACTTATCTTTTTAGGAAGCCACAGCACCACAAAGTTTGAAAACTCGCTATATGGAAGGCTTCTCCTTCCTACACGTTCAACCAGGCTGTTTATTGACTATGTTGATTGGAGGTTATTCCACTTGAATTATAATGGAGCTGAGGGCGGCCATTTCAGAAAGATAATTGTAGAGAAACCAGTACCAAAAAAACCACCACCCTGTCATTCCAAAGTCAAATATTCTTTTATTATTTCAGCAGGGAGCTGGAGAGGGCCCAATCCCTAAGCTTTTTTTTTTTTTTTTAGAAAACAGCACCCCTAGAAAGCTTTCTCTTTGTATATTCAATGGATATCTCCTGCTTTTTTCTCTCTCACATTTCAGTGACAATGAATGCAGTAAAAACTGAGTGGAATATCAATAAATGTTTCACCAACCTGAAGCTAAAATCCATTCAGCGCCAGTTTCGGTTTTTTTCTTTTTTTTTTTAGAACGGATAGCATGCTGGGCCTGAAGAATGCAGGCATGGAGAAAAAGAGATGGAAACTAGGGACATGGGAAACAATTATCTTTTGGTGAAAATGTAATAAAGAAGCAGCTTTCTTGTAATACGGCCATGGCTGACAACACGTATTTCACTTAATGCGGGGATGAAACTTAGGGAGCCAGAAAAGTTCTGTATAGCTCAGCATTTCAAATAACAGATATGCTTTTTAAAAAAAAAAAAAAAAAAAGCTGCAATATTATTTTTATTCCATTGTCCAACCCTGTTTTTTTTCTTTTTCTTTTTGTAAAAAAAGGAATTGTAGCTTGGAAAAAATATACTGTATACAGTGTTATGTATTTCTTCAGGAATTACATGTATTTCTTAATCAGATGACTCTCAGGTGTGGGGACCAAAACATCTGTCAGCACTGGGGAAGCTTTTTTTTTTTTTTTCATCTGGGAGACTCAGATGTTGCCGTGTAGGTAATTGCTGCCTGCAGTTCTCCCAGCTCAGCCAGTCACCCTCTCTTAGTTGGGAGATCCTGACTAGAAGTAGAAGATGCTCAAAATAGAACACTTAAAGACTGACAGAAGGCAGACATCTTTGTATGACAAGAAACATATGAGGAACGGTGTATTTTTGAGTATGGCTTATATCATTAGCCTGGAAAGTAAATGTTCTTGCCTTCTTTACTAGTTCTCATTCACTCCGATGAAAGCTTGTCTGGTTCTCATTTTTCTTTAAAAAATATTAGGATTTAAGAGACATTTGCATGACTGCATGAATCTATGGTGGATGTTTCCTTACAGGTAGCCCTCAACATTGGTTCAGTGACTGTTCAAAATTATGATGGTGCTGAATGAGGGCGACTTATGACCGGTCCATAAAGTTGTGGCCATTGTAGCATCCCTGTGATCTCAATAGAGGTACTTAGGTAGGCCCAGCTCACAACTACAATGTCATATCAAATGAGTGACACATGAGTGACATTTTGCCAGGTACGAAGAATCAGGACCATAGAATTACAGCTAAGTGAATTTATTGCTCTTGTGTATACACAAGAACCTAGTCAACTAGCAGTCAGCACTAAATTGGCACTAGATAACAGTTAACAGAATTCAAGAGGGGCTGGACTTGGACTGCTTGTGGGAACGTAATGACTCCAGGCTGACTCCTCTTTTGACTCCTACCCCAGACTCTGCCTCTCCTTCTCCTACACATTTGCAACCTTCCTTGCTGGCTTCCCACAAAGTGGGTCAATAGGGAAGCCAACATAGAAGGTCACAAATTGTTTCCATAAGACATTCTTACCACTTTTTCTTCCAAAGAGTCCTATTATGGGCTCCCAAGGAGCTCTGTACTCCACAGCACCCTCACTCACCCATGAGCCATAGCGACCCACCCACACTCTGTAGCACCTGCCTGTGGCCCCCAAAAACCTGCATATCCTACTGGCCTACCCATACTGAGAAGCACCTATCAATTGTCCCCACTAACCTGTGTGTTCCATCCCATGGCTCCCACCAAACTGCCCACATTACATAATGCCTGCCTGTTACAACCCCCCTCAGCATCCATGCACCCTCCACACACTATGGTACCTGCCATGGCAGTCCCCTTCCCCACAGAACCAGTTTACCCCTCCTTCCCCCCTGCTCCTTGCCTGGGACTCCCACCTCTTCTCACTTAGACCCGCATAGTCCTGGAATCGTGATGGCAACCAGGATTTCCAGGTTTAGTGTTGCTAAGTAATGCAGTCACATGACAGTGCACTTTATGACCATATCACTTAGTGTCAGACATTCCAGTCCCAATTAATGTCATAACCTGAGGACTACCTGTACAAGATGGCCAAGGAATGTATGTGAATGTTCTGTCTTCATTACAGGTTGTCCTTCTTTAGCGACTGCCTTGGTTTGCAGTTACAGTGGTGATAAAAAACTAACTTCATGATTAATCATCACATTTATGACCTTCGCAGATTTGTAAAGCAAAGGAAAACTGAAGTAAGATTTTTAAGTACAGTCATAGTGTCACTTAGCAAAAGTTCCACTTAATGGCCAAGCTGATGGTCCAAATTGTGGTCACTAAACAAGGACAACCTGTACACAAGCAGCTCATCAATCTCCCTGGCTCTCTAGCCTCAGTTAAATCACCAAAGAAGGCATTAAGAGATGCAATTCTGCTGGGGCCTTTTCAAAGGCAGCGTTATGCTCTCTGTTAAGGGTGAATTAATCTTGTCCTTGAGAAATGGTTGGAAAATTCTTCCCCCTGCTCTTATAAAAACTGGCAGAATTCATCCAGCCATTTTCAGCAGACAATGTTGAAAGATACCCATGCCTGGTTCTACTTTTAAGACCAGGTGTTTGTTGTTGTTAAAAAGATTATGATGATTCCTGTCTCACCAATATTTCTAATCTGCAGCCAGTAATGGAAATCAAAAAAAGCATCCTGTTTCTTTTCTGCTGATTAAATATTTGCAAAAAGGTGCCGCAAAATGTGTCATGCATTTACTGTGCAATTTAGAAACAAAGCAAGGTGAATGCTTTGCGGTGAATGAAGGCAAATATTCCTGGAAAAAAAACCCCCCTCCACTTCCCCCAGTCCCTCCCCTCCTGGTTTCTGACATGTGTTGTGTTTCACGCAGCAAAACAAACAAGGAGGGCAAAGAAGATAATGGAAGAGCCATAATCAAAGCTGTGATCAAGCTGGATGGGTTTCATCCAGAACCCATTGATCTCCAAAGGCATTAGAGGTCTCCAAGTCCATTTTCATCCCTCGGAGTCATCTTCATTAAATTCAAAGGATCCTAGAACATCTGTGGAACTGTAAATTGAATTTTAACACTCAAATGAATAGCAACTGAAATCAGTCACCTGTGTCTGATATGAAACTGTGTGTGTGTGTGTGTGTGTGTGTGTGTGTGTGTGCGCGCATGCGCGCGCGGATGCGCACGTGCACACATGCGGATGTATATGTGTGCATGCGTGAAGAGAGAGGTTGCTAGTGGGGAAAGACTCCTTAAACTGGAAACAAAAATCTGATTTTAGTTAAAAATGGCACATTAATCACCACTAGGTCTGCTATTTAATTTCTACCGTCTCAGTTATAGACCAACAGGCCACCCTCTTGGCATTCATCTCCTGAAATAAAAATCAAATTGATACAGCAGTTATTAAATTTGCTCCACAAAGAAGCAGGTTCCCTGTAGCCAAAGGGAAAATGCATGCCATGCATGCATACAAAAAAAAAAAGTGGCTGCTCACTTCTGTTTGATTTTTGATGTGGAAGTTGAGCTTAACTCTGTAAAGAGCTCAGAAATCCCCCCCCCCATAAAGTACAGCAAGCCATGAATGACTATGAGCAGGGATCAGGGCCGTTTTGCATTGCTGAATTGATTTCTCAATCAGTTGAATTGCTCCATAAATCCCTGCATCAATAGAAAACTGTATCAGCTTGAAGTTGGCTGTCCCTATTGTTGATCTTTGCCCTCCTTCTGTTCCTGGTCACCTGCTTCCCTCTTACACAGTGGAAAAGCCTAATAGAGTTGACACACCTGGAGGCAATATTTTCAGGGTGCCCGAATAAAGATTATACTTCAGCTATTGATGATGCTCCATCATTGGAGGCTTTTAAGAAGAGACCAGACATCCATTTGTCTGAAATGGTATAGGGTCGCTCCCTTGAGCAGGGGGTTGGATTAGAAGACTTCCAACAATGATGATGATGATGATGATGATGATGATGATGATGATGATGATGATGATGATGATGATGATGATGACGACGATGACTTAAGCCTAACGAAGGGGATGGAGGGAAATAAAATGAAGGCAATAGCAATAGCATTTAGAGTTATATACCACTTCACAGTGTTTTACAGCCTTCTCTAAGCGGTTTACAGAGTCAACATATTGCCCCCAACAATCTGGGGACTAATTTTACTGATGGAACCTTGAGCCAGTGAAGATCGAACTCCTGGCTGTGGGCAAAGTGGAACTGCAATAACTACATTCTAACCACAGCACCACCATGGTGATGCCAATAGCAGTAGCACTTAGCTATAAATACCACTTCACAGTGCTTTATAGCCCTCTCTAAGCAGTTTACAGAGTCAACATATTGCCCCCAACAATCCGGGTCCTAATTTTACCGATCTCGGAAGGCTGGAACCTTGAGCCAGTAAAGATCAAACTCCTGGTTGTGGGCAAAGTTGGACTGCAATGACTACATTCCAATCACTGTGCCACCATGGAGATGCTATTGTATATAACAGAAGGCAGATCTTGCCAGGCAATGTTTTTGCTGTAATTAAGTGCAACTGGAGAATAGCCCTCAGTGTGATAGAGCAGTTATTGGATGGGGTGTGGAGGGGGTGAGTGGCTTCAAGTCAGTCTTGACTCCTAGTGACTGCCTGGACAAGTCACTGAAATTTTCTTGGCAAGGTTTCAGAAGTGGTTTGCTGTTGCCACCTTCCCAGGGCTGAGAGCCAATGACTGACCCTCGGTCACCCAGCATGCTTTGTGTCTACAGCATAACTAAAACTCATAGTCTCCTACTTTCTAGGTTGGTGCCTTAACCACTACACCAAACTGCCTCTTTAGTTGTAGTAGAATAAAATTAGGAGATTCAAGTTTAAATTCCTACTTGGCCTAGAAAATGTGCTTAGCATCTTTGAGCCTGTCACCAAATGTCAACAGTATAACAACCTTCTATTATCTCAGGGGCTGCCACAAAGAAGAGGGAGTCAAGCTATTTTCCAAGGCGCCTGAAGGCAGGACGAGAAGCAACGGGTGGAAGCTAACCAAAGAGAGAAGCAACCTAGAACTTTCCTCTTTGAAGGACTGTCAATCTTGTTAATTGGTCACCTTGTTGGACGGAGGTCTTCGCCACTTACGAGGTTGTGACCTTCAAAAATTCTTCTTTGACCTGTCGGTAAACAGGCTTTACCATATCCCAAAGGACGGACTCGTCCCCCAACCTGTAGATGACCTCCAAGGTCCCTTCCAACTTTATCATCATCATCATTATTATTATTATTATTATTATTATTATTATTATTATTATTATTATTATTATTATTATTATTATTATTATCAGAAAAGGGGGGGAGAGGAAAATCCACTATGTTATTTCATCTCTTACCTGGAATATCCTATTTAGGTCTAAGGAAGGAAAGAAAAAAAACCTGTGTGGCTTTTTTTTCTTGACTTTTTAACCTTTCATTGATTTAATAAAGGATAAATCACTATGGTGTGCAGTGATTATAAATAATCTGAGTGTTAGTAAAACACATTTTAAAGAATTTGTTTAATAACACTTCGTAACAAATGCTAGTTGCACTGAAAATCTTGGAGTGAGGTAATTAGCAGTAGTATAACGTGAAATTTTACTAATGGTGATGCTGGTTGATCTTTCCTATTCACCAGAACATGTACAATTGCCATTCTTCTATGAAGTAGAGCTGTATTCAGTGGTGGGATTCAGCCAGTTCACACCACTTCGGCAGAACCGGTAGCTAATTTTTTGTTGCCCAGGCCCAGAATGGACTTCCAGAAGCAGCATCCACACAGAGAACCAGCTGTTCACATATTTGAATCCCACAACTGGCTGTATGGCTTTATAAATATGCAAGATGTAGATAACTGAAGAAGTCCTTTGATCCAATTCAGACTGGTCTACTTTCTTGATTATAGGTAGCTGGCTGGCTGAGGAATTCTGGAAGTTGAACTCCACAAGTCTTAAAGTTGCCAAGTTTGAAGACCCCTGTCCTTGACCTACCACCACAACTGAGCCCAAAATTTATGTTGCTAAGCCAGAGATTTTGACTCTTGCCAAAGTTGTTAAGTGAACCACTGCAGTTGTTAAATTAGCAATATGGTGGTTAAGTGAATCTGGCTTACCCCATTGATTTTGCTTGTCAGAAAAATCACAAAAGGGGATCACATGTCCCTGGGATGCTGCAGCCGTCATAAATATGAACCAATTGCTGAGCATCCAAATTTTGGTCATGTGACCATGGGGGACACCGTGACGGTTGTGTGAAAAAAAGTCATAAGACACTTTTTTTTCAGTGCCATCGTAACTTTGAGTGGTTTAAGACGAGGACTATCTGTATTTTCCATATTATAGGAATCTGCCTTATCACAGATTAACTATTGGTCCACTTGGCTCAGAGTAATTTACCATATATTGCTTTGCTTTTTCAGGAAGCCCCATCCAGTTAATCACTTAGCCCAGGCATGTCAAACTCGCAATGTCATGTGATGTCACACGACGTATCGTGACTTTTCCCCCATTACCCACAATGGGGTGGGTGTGGTTTTGGCATGACGCATCCGGCCCGTGGGCCGGCAATTTGACATGCCTGACCTAGCCACTTATTGACACAGGAAGCCTCTTCCGAGGAGCCTGGGGAATTTTTCAAATTGAAGTTTCAAAACATGTATGAACACAGGGATAAGATCACTATACAGATTGCTAAAATGCAAATAAATAAATAAATACATTTTGCAAAAGGGTTGCACTGCTTGAAAGAGAACAAACTTCCGTGCATTCCAGTCGGTTTGGTTGTGCATTGCAAAGACCTTAATGTGTTTCCCTTACTATTTTAGGGAAATGATTTGGGATGCATAAATTGAAATGATTGTCTACTCAGAGGATTAGGTTTAAATTAACTTAACTTTCCATTCCCATCTCTCACATCACTGAGTAGCAATGTAGCAAATGAGTGCTTGCTTTCTTTCTCTTTGGTGAAAGATGAAAGTCTAATCGTCTTGAATGTAGCCATTTCAGCTTGCGGGTTTGCAGCAGACTGTTAGCATTTAAGCAGGGCCTGAATTATTTAATGTTTATGAAAGGATGGCTAGGCATAGTTAAATTCATTAATAAATTCTTTTGAAACATTTTGCCAACTACATTAGTGATGAATTGTTAACAAGCAAATACGGGCAAAAACAGAATATGACAACCTTAATAGCAATTCAAAGAAAT
>NW_015387388.1:43034-56454 GCF_001527695.2 Protobothrops mucrosquamatus
GCTTGCGGGTTTGCAGCAGACTGTTAGCATTTAAGCAGGGCCTGAATTATTTAATGTTTATGAAAGGATGGCTAGGCATAGTTAAATTCATTAATAAATTCTTTTGAAACATTTTGCCAACTACATTAGTGATGAATTGTTAACAAGCAAATACGGGCAAAAACAGAATATGACAACCTTAATAGCAATTCAAAGAAATAAGGAGTCGGGCTAAGATCGAGAGATCTCCAGTTAACTCAGCAGGGCCAAGTTTCATCCATGGGGGAGCCAAATTCTTTCCACTGGGCTTCCTCCTAGAAGCAATTGGTGGGGACAGAAGAGAGGACAGGATAGCTGAGGGAGGATCAATCCTATTCTCCACTTCCAACAGCCTAAGAAGAATGCTAATGGTTCAATTTTCTTAGCATGGCAATCAATCTTTTATTTTCTAACAAAAGAGATCATGGTCACGGTGTGTACTTACTTAGCAAAATAATCTTTTAACAGGGCTTTTCAACCAGTGGTACGGGTACCACCTGTGGTACATTGGCACCTGGCAGGTGGTACGCGACCATCCTAGAAAAGTGGTAGCGGGGGAAGGGAATGAGAGCGCCGCCGGGCGGGCAGGCAGGTGTCTTGCTCGGCTGTGCCTTGGGGGGCACTTTTTTCAGTGCCATTGTAACTTCGAACAGTCACTAAGCGAACTGTTGTACAGTAAGTCGAGGACTACCTGTACTTTATCACTTTTTTCCTTTTGGGGGGGGTTCATCATGTTTTTGACACCTTGCTAGGCGACTGGTGGTACTCGAATATTGCCATATCCTAAAAGTGGTACAATGGGTGAAAAGGTTGAAAAGCCCTGTTTTAGGAGATGAAAGAGAAAGAGAGAGAGATAAGAGGGAGAGGGAAAGGAAGATGAAGAGGGAGAAGGAGAGGGAAAGAGAAATGCATCCATGCACTCTTCTTTGTAGCAATGGAAGTAATTTTGCCATTGCCCTCTTCCAGGTTAATATGCTAATTTTTTCAGCTTCCCAAAATTAATTTTATTATATACACACATGCATGCACGCACGTACATACACACCCTTGATTTTATTCATTAAATTAAAATGTTTTAAGTACATAAACAAAGTTAAACTTTCCAAGGTTTTAGGACCTGCCAGTCACAAAGCAATGCAGAATCTCCCTAGCTTTGTCAATTTGACAACGTTTATTGTCTGGTAGATGCAAGTAGATGAGTGTCACCAGTAAAGAAATGCCAAAATGATATGCTCAGAAAAATGCTCAAGTGACAGAGAATCCAGGGAATATCAGTTTGAAGAAACTGTTGTGAAAGGGTATCTTAATGAAATGCCTGGAAAGCCTCTGCGTATGTAGATCAAATAGTCTGATTGCTTTTTATTGTCTCAAGAGTTGCAGTTCAGCTCTCTTGGTAGGGCTCATTCCTAGGTGACAGCTGAGAATATTGAGAATTTCTGAATGGAGATTGAAAAATCATGCATTTCAGGATGATGTGAAGTGTTTGAGGGCTGAACATACATGAACAAATGGAGCAGTTGGGGAACAAAGATAAAAGCTGAAAAAAGATAAGTCAGCTTAAAGATAAAATACCAGCTGGTAGAAGGTCCTTTCTTAAAAAAATATCTAATGTAGGGTTATTTGCTTTCTGCACATTTTACATCATGTGAATTTAACTTCACGTCCTACATCTCAAGGCATTTTCCTCCAAGGAATTCACATCCTTCATAGATCCCATGAAACTTCTTCCTGATGGTGAAAATGACTTCTATATAGCAACACTCAAATAAAAAAGTCTAGGAAGACGCATTAGTAGTGATCATCAACCTTATTAACTTCATCATCACTATCATCTAGCACAGACATGTCAAACGTGCGATGTCATGTGACATCACGCGACGTATCAGGATTGTTTTGCTATTGCCGGCAATGGGGTGGGCGCGGCTTCCACATGACGCGTCCAGCCCACGGGCTGGCAGTTTGACACCCCTGATCTAGTATTATTCAAACCTCAGTGTTATTTGGATGGATATTAAAAACTGTAAAAATGAATAAATTTCATTTATAAGTAGCTCAAGTAAGATACAATTTAAAACACACACAGACACACACACACACACACACACACACATACACATAAAAATCACACTTCCACCATGCAGGATTTAAAATTGAAAGCTAAATATACAAAGTCTTTCAGCCAAATTCTAGATGTGATGTGAGAGGATAACCAGTGGAACAGCTTGCCTTCAGCTTGCCTCATCACTGGAGGTTTTTAAGAAAAAACTGGACAGCCACCTGTCTGAAATGGTATACAGTAAGTCTCCTGCTTGAGCAGGGGGTTGGACTAGAAGATCTCCAAGGTCCCTTACAGCTCTATTCTGATTGAAGAGAGAAAGGGGAATTGAACAGGCTGTTTTAGATAAATGAAAATGCACCCTCTTATTTATGAATGTTTCATGTGTTTCAAGGGAAACAGACCACTCCCAATTCTGTAGTAATTTAGGTGTTCCTTCTTGGGTGAAAGACTCCAATTTTTTCCTCCACTTGTTCTCTATGGCATTGCAAATGAAATGTGAACTTGCAGACACAGCAAAAGGCTGACAAAAGGTTGCAAATTTTCCTCTTGAGTAATTTGGCATGATGAGGAAAGTGGGGCATGGATGGCTGATTTGGCTTCTGTTTCCATATACAGTGTAACACATCCCCATGATACAAAAACTTTGTCTTGTTATGTCCAGGATGTACTGAGGCATTTTTCTCTGACTGGATCTGGATTCCCTTCTAGTATCCCTCCCTATTACTACTTTTGCCTCTATGTGTAGTCGCATGGCTTGAAAGTATTTGAGTAGGTTGATTGATTAATTGATTATGTGCCATCAATTTGACCATATAAATAGATTTTCTCTATGACAAAGTTTCCCTAAACTGCTCTTTCAGCAGTCCACCAATCACCACTGAAACCAAGTCCATCCACCTTGCTGTTGGTTGTCCTCTTCCTCTTCCTTCTTCTTTTCCCAGCATTAGAGACTTCTCCAGAGAAGTGAGTCTTTGCGTAATGGGTCCCAAGCAGACTATTTTGAGCCTGGTGATTTGTGCCTCAAGTGAGAACTCTAGGTTGATTTGTTCAATGATCCATTGGTTTGTTTCCTTGGCTGTCTACACGATTCTCAGGCTTCTTCTCCAGCACCAAAGTTCAAAACATCAATACTCATAGAGGTAGATAGATGATAGACAGATGATAGATAGATAGATAGATAGATAGATAGATAGATAGATAGATAGATAGATAGATAGATAGATAGATAGATAGATAGATAGATAGATAGATAGATAGATAGATAGATAGATAGATAGATGGATGGGATGAGATAGGATGGGATGGGATGGGATGGGATGGGATGGGATGGGATAGGATAGGATAGGATAGGATAGGATAGGATAGGATAGGATAGGATAGGATAGGATAGGATAGGATAATAAGGCAAGATAAGCTAAGGTAATGTAAGGTAAGGTAAGATAACCTTTATTGTTATTTTTTACTGTGAGCACACTGGCACACATTAAAAATGAAATTGCCATTTTGAATAGATAGCAGAAAGAGGAAACCAGAGTTCTCAAGGTTGAGAACAAAACTGTGACTGAATTTCGATGTTCTGCTTCATATACCCAAAGCCTCCTCCCAGAAGATAACAAGGAAAACAGGTCATGAAGAAACTGTGTAGCGTCCCAGACAACAGAGATGATACACAGATGATAGATAGGAGAGAGAGAGAGAGAGAGAGACAGAGAGAGAGAGAGAGAGAGAGAGAGAGAGAGAGAGAGAGAGAGAGAGAGAGAGAGAGAGAGAGAGAGAGAGNGCTTGCGGGTTTGCAGCAGACTGTTAGCATTTAAGCAGGGCCTGAATTATTTAATGTTTATGAAAGGATGGCTAGGCATAGTTAAATTCATTAATAAATTCTTTTGAAACATTTTGCCAACTACATTAGTGATGAATTGTTAACAAGCAAATACGGGCAAAAACAGAATATGACAACCTTAATAGCAATTCAAAGAAATCAGGAGTCGGGCTAAGATCGAGAGATCTCCAGTTAACTCAGCAGGGCCAAGTTTCATCCGTGGGGGAGCCAAATTCTTTCCACTGGGCTTCCTCCTAGAAGCAATTGGTGGGGACAGAAGAGAGGACAGGATAGCTGAGGGAGGATCAATCCTATTCTCCACTTCCAACAGCCTAAGAAGAATGCTAATGGGTCAATTTTCTTAGCATGGCAATCAATCTTTTATTTTCTAACAAAAGAGATCATGGTCACGGTGTGTACTTACTTAGCAAAATAATCTTTTAACAGGGCTTTTCAACCAGTGGTACGGGTACCACCTGTGGTACATTGGCACCTGGCAGGTGGTACGCGACCATCCTAGAAAAGTGGTAGTGGAGGAAGGGAATGAGAGCACCGCCGGGCGGGCAGGCAGGTGTCTTGCTCAGCTGTGCCTTGGGGGGCACTTTTTTCAGTGCCATTGTAACTTCGAACAGTCACTAAGCGAACTGTTGTACAGTAAGTCGAGGACTACCTGTACTTTATCACTTTTTTCCTTTTGGGGGGGTCATCATGTTTTTGACACCTTGCTAGGCGACTGGTGGTACTTGAATATTGCCATATCCTAAAAGTGGTACGATGGGTGAAAAGGTTGAAAAGCCCTGTTTTAGGAGATGAAAGAGAAAGAGAGAGAGATAAGAGGGAGAGGGAAAGGAAGATGAAGAGGGAGAAGGAGAGGGAAAGAGAAATGCATCCATGCACTCTTCTTTGTAGCAATGGAAGTAATTTTGCCATTGCCCTCTTCCAGGTTAATATGCTAATTTTTTCAGCTTCCCAAAATTAATTTTATTATATACACACATGCATGCATGCACGCACATACACACCCTTGATTTTATTCATTAAACTAAAACGTTTTAAGTACATAAACAAAGTTAAACTTTCCAAGGTTTTAGGACTTGCCAGTCACAAAGCAATGCAGAATCTCTCTAGCTTTGTCAATTTGACGTTTATTGTCTGGTAGATGCAAGTAGATGAGTGTCACCAGTAAAGAAATGCCAAAATGATATGCTCAGAAAAATGCTCAAGTGACAGAGAATCCAGGGAATATCAGTTTGAAGAAACTGTTGTGAAAGGGTATCTTAATGAAATGCCTGGAAAGCCTCTGCGTATGTAGATCAAATAGTCTGATTGCTTTTTATTGTCTCAAGAGTTGCAGTTCAGCTCTCTTGGTAGAGCTCATTCCTAGGTGACAGCTGAGAATATTGAGAATTTCTGAATGGAGATTGAAAAATCATGCATTTCAGGATGATGTGAAGTGTTTGAGGGCTGAACATACATGAACAAATGGAGCAGTTGGGGAACAAAGATAAAAGCTGAAAAAAGATAAGTCAGCTTAAAGATAAAATACCAGCTGGTAGAAGGTCCTTTCTTAAAAAAATATCTAATGTAGGGTTATTTGCTTTCTGCACATTTTACATCATGTGAATTTAACTTCACGTCCTACATCTCAAGGCATTTTCCTCCAAGGAATTCACATCCTTCATAGATCCCATGAAACTTCTTCCTGATGGTGAAAATGACTTCTATATAGCAACACTCAAATAAAAAAGTCTAGGAAGACGCATTGGTAGTGATCATCAGCCTTATTAACTTCATCATCACTATCATCTAGCACAGACATGTCAAACGTGCGATGTCATGTGACATCACGCGACGTATCAGGATTGTTTTGCTATTGCCAGCAATGGGGTGGGCGCGGCTTCCACATGACGCGTCCAGCCCACGGGCTGGCAGTTTGACACCCCTGATCTAGTATTATTCAAACCTCAGTGTTATTTGGATGGATATTAAAAACTGTAAAAATGAATAAATTTCATTTATAAGTAGCTCAAGTAAGATACAATTTAAAACACACACACAGACACACACACACACACACATACACATAAAAATCACACTTCCACCATGCAGGATTTAAAATTGAAAGCTAAATATACAAAGTCTTTCAGCCAAATTCTAGATGTGATGTGAGAGGATAACCAGTGGAACAGCTTGCCTTCAGCTTGCCTCATCACTGGAGGTTTTTAAGAAAAAACTGGACAGCCACCTGTCTGAAATGGTATATGTCTCCTGCTTGAGCAGGGGGTTGGACTAGAAGATCTCCAAGGTCCCTTACAGCTCTATTCTGATTGAAGAGAGAAAGGGGAATTGAACAGGCTGTTTTAGATAAATGAAAATGCACCCTCTTATTTATGAATGTTTCATGTCTTTCAAGGGAAACAGACCACTCCCAATTCTGTAGTAATTTAGATGTTCCTTCTTGGGTGAAAGACTCCAATTTTTTCCTCCACTTGTTCTCTATGGCATTGCAAATGAAATGTGAACTTGCAGACACAGCAAAAGGCTGACAAAAGGTTGCAAATTTTCCTCTTGAGTAATTTGATGAGGAAAGTGGGGCATGGATAGCTGATTTGGCTTCTGTTTCCATATACAGTGTAACACATCCCCATGATACAAAAACTTTGTCTTGTTATGTCCAGGATGTATTGAGGCATTTTTCTCTGACTGGATCTGGATTCCCTTCTAGTATCCCTCCCTATTACTACTTTTGCCTCTATGTGTAGTCACATGGCTTGAAAGTATTTGAGTAGGTTGATTGATTAATTGATTATGTGCCATCAATTTGACCATATAAATAGATTTTCTCTATGACAAAGTTTCCCTAAACTGCTCTTTCAGGTCTTTCAGCAGTCCACCAATCACCACTGAAACCAAGTCCATCCACCTTGCTGTTGGTTGTCCTCTTCCTCTTCCTTCTTCTTTTCCCAGCATTAGAGACTTCTCCAGAGAAGTGAGTCTTTGCATAATGGGTCCCAAGCAGACTATTTTGAGCCTGGTGATTTGTGCCTCAAGTGAGAACTCTAGGTTGATTTGTTCAATGATCCATTGGTTTGTTTCCTTGGCTGTCTACACGATTCTCAGGCTTCTTCTCCAGCACCAAAGTTCAAAACATCAATACTCATAGAGGTAGATAGATGATAGATAGATAGATAGATAGATAGATAGATAGATAGATAGATAGATAGATAGATAGATAGATAGATAGATAGATAGATAGATAGATAGATAGATAGATAGATAGATGGGATGAGATAGGATGGGATGGGATGGGATGGGATGGGATGGGATGGGATGGGATAGGATAGGATAGGATAGGATAGGATAGGATAGGATAGGATAGGATAGGATAGGATAGGATAGGATAATAAGGCAAGATAAGCTAAGGTAACGTAAGATAAGGTAAGATAACCTTTATTGACATTTTTTACTGTGAGCACACTGGCACACATTAAAAATGAAATTGCCATTTTGAATAGATAGCAGAAAGAGGAAACCAGAGTTCTCAAGATTGAGAACAAAACTGTGACTGAATTTCAATGTTCTGCTTCATATACACAAAGCCTCCTCCCAGAAGATAACAAGGAAAACAGGTCATGAAGAGGATGTGTAGCGTCCCAGACAGCAGAGATGATACACAGATGAGAGAGAGAGAGAGAGAGAGAGAGAGAGAGAGAGAGAGAGAGAGAGAGAGAGAGAGAGAGCATCTGAAGCTGCACATGGGTGTCCTTCTGGAAGTGCAAAAGGATGCGCAAGTGGGCAACCAGTGTTGTAGGAAGATCATTGTGCACACCTTCTATGCTTAGACAGGTCCTTCCATAAGATCTGAGTCTTGACAGATGTTCATTGATACCAACTCATAACAACAGCTCTAAAGCAAAAAATACATGCTCTTCAAAAGTTTCTCCCCGTGTGATTTTGAAGGCAGATTTTCCATTTCTAAATGCAAATAGCCTAAAAACACACTTGAGCAAATGCCTGCATATCTTGCTCTGCTTCCCATTTTAAACCTGTGAGGTTGATGTAAAATGATATATATTGTGTAGTTTAGGAAGTGTGTACATTTCAGGCTATAATTATAGAAGTAGAATAAAAGGAACTACTTATTTTTGTGGGTTTCTTTATACTGAACTGCTTTCCCACATCCTCTGCCATATGGTAACTTTTCCAACACAAATGTTATGTGCGGTGAGAAGCCGAATGTTTCCTGAGCTGCATTACTTCCTCTTGCCCTTGGCTTCCATGGCGAATGGAAAGTAAAAAAAAAGAAGAAAAAAAAGATTCCTTTTTCATCAGTCTCTAAATGTGGATTGTTGAGAATACAACAAAATGGGGAAGGGGATCTGAGATATACTAACTTGGCTAGGCCCAATTTTACTTTTTGACTCATACCACCCTTGTGTGTTTGTCTTCAAAACACTTGGATCATAGTACATAAAGCAATAATAAAGATGGGGGTGAGGGTGGAAGCCATCATCCAAACTAACACCGTGGGTAATTTTCAAGGTCATATATCATTTCTCAGTATGAGCTGCTTTGAAGAAAATTCTTAGAGTTCTCACTGTAATAAAGGGGATGAGACACAGCAGATCTGTTTGCAGAAGTTCAAAGGTTCAATCACAAGTATTTGCAGACAAGACTGGGGGGAAAAATCTGCTGATTTTCCTGCAGAACTATTGCCAATCAATATCAGCAAAGGTAAGTTAATGCACCATTGCTTGATTCCATATAAGGCAGCTTCCTATGCCATTTCAGCATGCATTACAGTACACTATAAGTAAGGTAAGCAGTGAAACAGAATACAGGTAGTCCTCGAGTTTTTACAACCACAGTTGAGCCCAAAATGTACGGTGTTAAGTGAGACATTTGTTAAGTGAGTTTTGCCCCATTGTACGACCTTTCTTGCCACCGTTGTTGAGTGAATCATTGCAGTTGTTAAGTGAGTAACATGGTTGTTAAGTGAATCTAGCTTTCCCATTGACTTTGCTTGTCAGAAGATTGCAAAAGCGGATCACATGACCCTCGAACATGGCAAAGACATAACTATGAACCAATTGTCAAGCGTCCAAATGTTGATCACATGAGCATGGGGATGCTGCCACAGTGAAAAACTGTCCTAAGTCACTTTTTTCAGTGCTGCAACTTTGAACGGTCACTAAACAAACTGTTGTAAGTTGAGGACTACCTATAGTAGTAATAGTTTGTCTTGAATGGAGAAGGTGGAAGTTATCATCCTATTCCCCCAAATTATGGCAAAACAACCATATTATATTCACAGTCAATGAACTGGCATATACAGAAAGTTGGCTTGGATGCCTCCTGGATATGTGAATATCAAGACACCATGTGATGGAAGCAAAAAGAAAACAAAAAACCCAGCAGTCTGATAGCATCTTTTCTCATAAATTGTATCAAATGGCATAAGCTTTCATGAGCTGCAGATCAGTTTAGAGTGGCTAGAGTGATGTGGGATTTAAATTGGGGGGGAAGGGAGAATTGTAGTTTACATGTGAGACAGATTAAAAGTCACCTTATTAATTAACAATTATGTTAACAACTCCTGCTTGTTGAGACCTTCAGAGATGGCCTGACACCTTTTGGTGTATGTGACTTCAGCAATTTCTCACTCAATGTATTATTAAAATAGATTTATGAGTTTGGGGGGTTTTTATGTCAGTTTCATGATTTTGTGTCAACTTCCTTAAAAATAATCATACAGCTTTAAGGACAAATCAAATCTTCAAGCAACACAATGGAAGCTATGGTTTCATACTGAATTATCGATCAAATGATCAACTTCTGAAAGGCTTTGGAGTAGGACAAGTCACATGATCTGAAATGCCTGGTTGCCCTGAAAGACGAAGGCAATTTAAAGAATCTTAAAGCTACACTCTATACATTACTTCCAATGAAATCTGGTTTGGCATGTGTGAAAAGATTGAGGCTGGCAATATTCTGGTGCTTATGTTTACAGATAGTGTTATCCATGAGCATTCCTTTGTGTGGAAAAAGGGAGTAATGTTTGCACAAATATGCCTTCTGGGCCCACTCCCTGCCGCTAGTGATGTATGGGTACAAAACAAAATGCATTATGACAGGATGCACCTGTTTAAAACATGGTTTGAAATGTAATATGTGTGGAATGATGTTATTAACAATATCCTTGCATCCCTCTAATGCAGGGTGGGGAACGATGGCTCTTTTATGACTTGTGGACTTCAACTCCCAGAATTCCTGAGCCAGCCATGTTGAAGGCCACAAGTCATGAAAGGGCTGTTGTTCCCCACCCCTGCTCTAATGCCAATGTTGATCAGATCCTGACTAATTTTGAAAGCCTTGCATCTTTACAGGATTTAATATGAATGCATGATTATAAGCTGAATGTCTAAACACATTACTCAACATAGCATGTGTTTTTACACTATTTACTTATATATTTATCAAACCTTATTTTCATTAGGGATACAAATTTGGAAAGACTGAAAAAGTCATTAGTTTTTGAGTAAAACTGATACAATCATGTGAAAAAGAAAGTACATCCTCTTTGAGTTCCATGGTCTTGTAAAAAAAAGTGAAAGTCTCATTTTGGGGCAAATAGGATTAGGGTTAGACATCATGAATGGGAGTTTACTTTTTGAGTCCACCTTATCTACCTTTCCTGGTAAAATGCATGAAAAAATCCCACTGGAGGGCAAATCCACTTAGGGTTAAGGTTAGGTCTCCATGAATTTGGACAGCAAAATGGACATCGCCAATGGATTCATAGCAGGTCAGTATGGCTTAGGTGAGCAATGATTTTTCAAGCCTACCCTAGCTACATTTCTTGATAAAATACATGTGGAAAAAACATAGGGGCAATCCATTTATGGTTAGGCTGAGGTCTCCTTGAATTTGGAGTGCAAAATTAACATTACCAATGGATTTGTAGACGGCCGGTATGCTTAGGAGAGTGCTCACTGTTCGAGACTTCTTATCTATATTTATCTTTATTAAAATATATGAGAAAGTCCCATAGGGGGAAATTCACTTAGGGTTATGGTTAGGTCTCCAGGAGTTCAAAGAGCAAAACATGCATCAACAATGCATTCGTAAAAGATCTGTATGCTTAGAAGGGCACTGACTTTTTAAGTGTGCCTTATCTACATTTCTTGGTAAATTCCAGGGGAAAATCCCATCGGGGGGACAAATCCACTTAGTGATAGGTCTCCATGAATTCAGAAAGCAAAACAGACATCCCCAATAGATTCGTGGCACATTGGGATGCTTAGAAGGACCCTGAATTTTCTAGCCCACCTTATCTACATTTCCTTGCAAAATACTTGGGGAAATCCCCTAGGGAGAAAATCCACTTAGGCTTAGCGTTACATCTCCATGAATTCAGAGAGCAAAATCAATACAGCGGGTAGATTTGTATCGCTATATAATATTTTTTTACAATCCTGGTTTAATTCCCATTTTCTCTCTCTCTCTCTCTCTTTTTTTTTTATTGATATCAGTGAACAATGGATTATGTCTCCAAGAAGGTAACTTCAAAATTTGGTCATTTATCATTATTTGTAGCATGTACAAGGACTGAACAGAAACTGTGCATCATTTTATTATGCTATTCTTTATCCACTGCCACACAGAATCTGAAATTTAAACATAATGTACTCAAAATGAGGCATTTTACTTACGAGAATAAAAAGTATAATTTCTGTCTTAGAAGCTGTTAAGTCCTAGGTGATGAATTTTTCCTTCAGTGGCTTGCTCCCTGACATTTTGGTATCTGTCATAACCCACGTCAATTCAGACTTTAAACCGGAAAGTGTTCTCAGATCTAGTCCCCACAGTTTGACCACCGGGTACCCGGCCTACGTAGTGTACGTCCGGTGCGGGTAGGGCCGAGGTGTTTCCGTTTTTTCAGCGCTATACAGTACTATGTAGTGTACTGCGTTAGCTCAAACTGTGGGCACCAGATCTATTATCCTTGAAATGGACAATAAAATGGAACAGTTAGCCTAGTATTTGGGGACTGATTAACATTCAGGCTGTATATTGAGGCAAAAGGCAGCTGATGTCCCAGGCAGAGAAATCAAGCAACCCTATTAAAGTTTTTAAAAGGTCCTCTCCAGTGAAATGGCCATGTCTGGAAAACTCCTTGGAAGAGAATGATGACATGGGCATGTTGATGTCATCATGCAAAGGCTGCAACAAATATTGGCATCAAAAGCCATGCTGCACATATATAATCATATCATCTCCATAATGTTGTTCCAGATGTATCATTACTTTGGCATCACTTTGGTTTGTTATAGAAGTTGCTGACTTTACTTGGAGTAGCAGGTGGCTATTACATATTTCTGCAAATACTCTGAAGTTCACTGAAGCACAAGAAGCTGAAATGAAGCGATGTAGCTGTTCTGATCTTAGTGCTTCTTCACTTTGCAGATGGGCTCAAGTGAATCACCTTTAAATCAACTCACCACCCCATCAGAACGTTACAAAGACCTATTTGTTCTACCAAAAATAGGAGTCTATAACAGGAATATATTTTCAAAGAAGATCTTAGGTCATACATGGACATTTAGTACAGATACTGAAATTGATCTCCACCACACTAAGTCATGATACTGTTCTTTGGCTTTGCGCCCAGTAGTTGGGGATGAGGATAGAAATAAGAAGGCACATTCTGGATAACTAATGACCTAGCACTTTAATGGGTCATCGGAATTGGCAGCTTTGGGCCTTGGCTGGAATTTGATGCAGAAAAGGATCCATCTTTCCCTCACATTAATATTTTGCAAGGAAAATACATTAACAGAGGATCCCATTGTCCTTTAAGAGGCTCATGATCAGTACAAATTATGTTCTTCTATCTTGACAGATTTGGATTTTCAGTCCTTTGACTTTGCGTTATATATTTTTATGAACTACTTATAAAAGTAGTTCCTTAAATTTGAAATTGTAAAGCCAAGCAAACATAACTGGGTAAGTACCATTTATTGAGCGTGCTCTTATTATTTTGTAAGAGCTTGCAGTATGATTTTTTTTTTTTCAATATAAAATTTTATTATTTTTATCATAAAAGAAAAGAAATACATCACAGATATTACACAATGTTATATCCCATCCCCCCACCCCCCGGACTTCCAAAACCAAACCTAGGCTAATATTCAAATACAAGTAAACAAATATTAATATCTCTAACTCCAAACTCTAAACTTAAACAATCCATCTCCTCCGTGTTATTAAAAATTATTCATTTAATTAGTTCTTCAAATACCCAAAATCTTTACCATTTCAGCAGTATAGTTTAACACCATCCCTTACTTATACAAAAAAAGAAAAGAAAAAAATTCCCATCTTCCATAAAGTTAACAAGTTAATTCTGTCATTTCATGAGGCTACACCTATAAAAAATCATTTGGAACCCTTAATAAGGTTTACAACTTCAATTACTTAATTATCATTCAATTGTTTTCAATTATTACAACATTATTATATTT
>NW_015387388.1:58714-62135 GCF_001527695.2 Protobothrops mucrosquamatus
CTTGCAGTATGATTAACCTCTGTGTGTGTGTTAGGGAGGATCCCCTCAAATGATTTTGGACTAATTTGCATCTTTTTTTCCCCTATTTTATTTCAAACAAAAATACATTAAAAAAAAGATAATACCCATAAAAGGGCAAAGAATTAGTGAAGTTACACAATTAATGCTCAATATAACATTCATAAAACATAAAGAATACTAAGCAACGTACAGTTGTTTTATTATATAAAAGTATAATTTTTGAGGTTAATGCTGAAATCAAGATTTTTATTGTTTATAAATGTTAACAAAATACCAAAATAATATAAATATTTAATTTACATTACTTTCCCCTTTCTTACATTCCAACCAATTTACAGCACCTATAAGTGTAACCTCTTAGAAACCATATCTTGAGTGCTTGTATTTATCTTATCTTGTAATGTATAGTATATATGGAAGCCATTCTTGGTTAAATTTAGGCTTAGGGTTGTGTGTATATACCTTTAATTTTGCCATTACTGCATATTATTCCAATCATCTATCATCAGTATTATGCCCTTTTTCCAGTGTTGCAGTAACTCTGTCCTCATAGCCATAATCATGTAACTTAATAAATTATAGTACCTTAATTGATATTTTCTGAAATTATACCTAGTCAAAGATTGTGGTGTCATTTCAAAGTTGAACCCCAGAATTGAACTAATTTGTATCTTTTGATTCCAAAAAGCCACGAAGAAGCAGAATAAGCTAGTCTGCTTTTCAGCCCAGATCTGGAGCTTTCAATAATATGAGCGAATTGCTGTATTTTCTCTTAGTGCACCTGAATAAAATCTGCATTGGCACTTCAGATGTTTCTTTTGTAGATACACCTGTGATTTTCTTTTGAGGGTTGAAGCAATATGATGAAGACTTTTCCCCAATTCTTTGCTAGTTTTTGTTTAAAGGTGATGACTTAGGTCTGTTTTTTGCATCAGCATCTCACTGTTCATTTTTTTTCTGTTCATTTGGTTTCTATTTTTTCATCTTTAGGGCCCTCAGAAGTGCTACTCAGAAAAGCAAGTTGAGGGTTTAGATTTGGAAGCTTAGCAAAGCCTCATTGCAAAGATTGTTTATTTTCCTATGATTTCATCTTTCTTACGATGGGGAGAGGGAAGAATGAGTTGCTAATAAATGTCCCATGAAAACAGAGCTTTCTTAAAATATTACCATCTGGTTTGCACTGCCCTTCCCCTCCAGTAAGGTTGTTCGCAGCACGAACGATAGCTTTTCCATTCAGCAGCCGGTTGAAATATTTAAAATTGTGCACTCATTTGTGCATTCAAAGCAATGTTAAAGTGCATTTCTCCAGGCCTTGAGTCAGCAGACTGGAACATTGGCACAATGGCACCGCTGCCATTGTGGCCCAGCCTTATTCTGCTTCAGTACTGTAACAAGATCAGAGACAGGGATGGTATCTTTTCCATTTTAATGTGAGATTAGCTAAGGAAAGATCTTGGTGGGATTTCTTGGCTTTGTTTTCCATCTTAGCTTACCTGCCAGTGAGAAAAACAGCCACCAATGACAACTCTTAACTTCAAGTGGGTGGGATTGGACAGTGGTAGGTTTCAAATATGTGAACAACCGGTTCTCTGTGTGGATGCCACTTCCCCGAAGCCCATTCTGGGCCTGGGCAACAAAAAATTAGCTATCGGTTCTGCCGAAGTAGTGCGAACCGGCTGAATCCCACCACTGGGATTGGATGAGTACAGTTAGTCCTTGATTACAATCATTCATTTAGTAATCATTCAAATGGCACTGAAAAAAGAGACTTATGACTGTTTTCCTACTTATGACCGCTGCAACATCCCCATGGTCATGTGATCAAAATTCAGGTACTTGGCAACTAGCATATATTTTATGACAGTTGCACTTTCCCAGGGTCATGTGATCACCATTTGTAATCTTCCCAACGGGCTTCCAACAAGCAAAGATTTCTTTAACCACTGCATGATTCACTTAACAACTGCAGTGATTTACTTAACAGCTGTGGCAAAAAAAAGGTCATTTTAGTTAACCACTAGAGCAAGGGTGTCAAACTGCTGGCCCGCGGACCGGATGCATCATCGTGAAACCACACCCATCCCATTGCCGGCAATGGCAAAAAAGTTGCAATACATCACGTGATGTTGCGAGTTTGACACCCCTGCACTAGAGCAAACTGGTTCTAGGCCAGTACCATAACCACTACACCATGGTTGTTGGGTGGTGGCACTCTGGTTCTGCAACAGAATGTAGAAATAAATTTCCAACTTGTTTATTAATTAACCTTCCTGCTTAAACCTCTCAATCCGGAGGTTTATGATCTGTGCTTCAGCCGCCATCTTGTAAAAGACAGGAATAAGCAGGCCATACACTGTTTCTCAAAAGAGAAAGGAAACCACAACTTCTGGGGTTGTTTTCATCTATCCACCATCAATTAAATTTGTTAGGAATAGTGTTGTCTAGTTGTTGAAACCATAATGAGGCAGAAATACAGAACCTCAAGCACAAGCAATAAAGGAATGGAAACTTCATTGCTCTGAACCAATGGAGTTTTAAAGAAACTGGAAGCAGGTAGAACAGATTATGACCCGGAGAAACAGCCTACAAATCAAATATTTATATTATTGCCCTTGTAGCATTACCAATATTGGTCTAGTCCAGGGGTAGGCAACCTTGGCTTTTTAATGACTCGTGGACTTCAACTCCCAGAATTCCTGAGCCAGCTCTGGCTGGCTGAGGAATTCTGGGAGTTGAAGTCCACGAGTTATAAAAGAGCCAAGGTTGCCTACCCCTGGTCTAGTCTCATGTTGCTGAAAGTCCTCACTGTCAAAACAGGCCTGTCCAAGGACTGGTTTCTCCAGCCAGCTTTCCAAGTTCAGCATGTTAGCAGATTGAGAAATTGCTGTAGAGTGCCATCATTTTTTCCTATAGTCTGTTTTTTTTTTTGCCCAGAGCCAATTTGAGCAGAGCTGAATTGAAATTTCTCAGAAGATATTTTTCTGAGAACATTTCTCAAATGCTTCGTTGCTTAATCGCAGAGAAAAATAACAAAGCACTTCTTTCCTTTCTTTCATGGCCACAGACATTTATCCACCCCCGCCCTTCAGCCCAGCCCACAATGACCTAAAATGTTTTTCAGGCCATTTCCGTACTGCCACCATTCACACTCCCTAAACTGCTCCGTCTGACAGCAATCAGCAATTGTCTACACTCCTGTCAACATACAATTCTGAGAACAAAGAGGAAAAAAATCACTGCTGTCCCTGAGTCACTATGATCCTGCAACAAATAATTCCCCCAATCACAATTCCATGAAAAAGGGAAGGAAGGAAGGAAGGAAGGAAGGAAGGAAGGAAGGAAGGAAGGAAGGAAGGAAGGAAGGAAGGAAGGAAGGAAGGAAGGAAGGAAGGAAGGAAGG
>NW_015387388.1:65261-89731 GCF_001527695.2 Protobothrops mucrosquamatus
TGATATTGCCTATATTCTTGGTTTTTAGTCTTCATTTAATCTTTCTTAATTTTTAATCATTCTGAATTACCTTTTTATCATTATGTAAGCCACTCAGTCGCTGCACCAGTGAAATGGGCAGCATACAAATTTAATAAATAAATAAAGGCAGTCATTAAGAATCAAGACTCACTCAAAGGCAACAAACAAATAACCAAGAAGATAAGGGTATGAATTTCTGCCTTCACAGCCTCCTGCTGCAGGAAAGTGGATCAGCCAAAGTAATTACCTATGCTGCCATCCCCTCCCTGGCTGCATATATTAGTCAGAAGAGACATAAATGTAATAACTTGTTGCACACAGGATCCTGTCTACTTCCTCAGGGTCACAGTCTCAAAATTGACACAATAAGATGTTATCGCTCTCTCTTGGCTTTATTTAATAAAACTGAACAAAGAAAACAGTAAGAAAAAGGAAACAAAACAGCGACCTTCTTTTCCACATTCCAGTTTGTGTACTCATTCTTCTTCCCAACATCTTTTTTCTGCCTTCATCTTTTCATCTAACACATGTTAATACAGGTTTAAGTGGTCTTTAGCTTTACCACTGTTAATGTGGAATTCCTCCAGCACCCAATTCTGTTGCCATCCAATGGTAGTCAAACAGTGTGCAAAATCTATTAAGCTTTGGCATTTTTCTTGACAAAAATGCCAGGTGAATTGAAAAAAGCAGTAGGAGCTGAAGAAAGATCAGCAATGGATTTCTAGCAATTCAGTGATGGGTAGTTGGGACCTCTGTTCAGCATGGGGAAAAGGTTCTAGGATAGGGCATTATGAGTGGGGTTAACCAAAACTGGGTTGTGTGAAGATTTCTCATTACATTTATTTTTTTAATGGGTAAGCATTTTGCAAAAGTCTCTTTTGCAATCCACCTGAATATGCTAGCCAAGAAAAGTCATGGTGAACTCCCAGATAATAAAGTTGTTTTTCACAATTCTTGTTATGTGACACATGCCTGCAACCCACTCTTAGGACAATACAGTAATTAAGGTGGTAAGGGATTTTCAGAACAGGACTTGACTTTAGGAGAATCCGTTACAGAAACCACCTGAAATATTAATTTGATCCAAAGTTGTCTTGAAAATATGTTCAGTACGATAGAGGAAATAATGTATGAAAGGCTGCAACTTCGTTTATATTGGTTGCTTCTTGGCAGCATTTTATGTGGGATAAAAATGGTCCTTTGTGCTATGTGTAAGTGTTACATGTCTATTATTAAACACCCCTTGGGCCCTCACTGCAACTTATGTAGTTTGAAAGACCTGTGTTGTTGGGTGGAGTTTCATTAGCTTTTTTTTTATTTTCTTCAGTTGATTCATAAAAGCTTGTTGTGTCCAGTTTGCATGTATTCTTTCAGTTATTTCTACTTGAAACAGGAATAAGTAACAAATTAGTCCATTAGTGTGTGCCCACCAAGGAATGGGCGCTTATAATGAAGCTCTGCCCCTTGAAAGGAATATAGGATAAATGTTCTTTCCATATTAAAATAGCTTTTATTCTGGTTTAATGCATAATGAACAATGAGCTTTTGCCTTATTTCCATGAATGCTATGTTCCTGCTTTGAATTATGTTCCTGTTCATGACACTTCCGCCCTACCATCGTTTTCATTCCCCAAATCCCTCCAACATAGCTAAAACTAAACCCAGAATTATCTTCACTAGGTTGCCTTGGACACAGAGAACACAGTGAAGTCACCGTAAGTCATACTGATTTTTTTCCCACCTAGGTAAAAATACCATCATTCCATCAGTGTCGTCTCTTCTGAACAGGCATGGAGAAACAAACCAAAAGAAATCCCTCTCCTTACTCCCTGAAAAAAAATCTCAAGGAATGATGAGGAAATAAAATTAATTGCTACCACATGAAATCACAAGTTCTACAACAGGGAGTAACACAATGGACAATTGTTTAAAAAGAAGAAGAAAAAGGAAACATCCTATTACCTTATGACTCTCGCTATATTGCATCATCATTAATTTCTGATACCTTGCAGGTAACTTCATGTTCACCTGCTTTTTCTAGTATCTTTCAACTGAAGTTGTCTCCTACTATAATGGGAGGAGTTAGGGAGAGTCAGAAAGAAATATTAAACAATCCGGACAAGCTCCTCAAATTCCACACTGAGACTCAACTGGAGTTGATGTGGCTTCTTGACTGCTGATCTTTGCAGTTCTTCCCATATGCATATACTGTACATACGCACCGTAAGTAGACAGCTTACAAAGTGCTGTCTGTTTCTCCTCAGGCATTATGCTCTCTCTCTCTCTCTCTCTCTCTCTCTCTCTCTCTCTCTCTCTCTCTCTCTCTCTCACACACACACACACACACACACACACACACACACTGTTTTGACACAGAATGGCTTGCTTGAGTCCAGGTGCCACTCTAAAAGCTAAAGTTAGCAAGGCTCGAAGTTAAGAATCAGGGACCAAAACAGGCAGTTATCAAAGCACTATGAAGATATTCTCAACAGTCAAGGCTGAGACACAGGTAGCAAAAAAACTGTTCCAATATAAGGGTAGGAGAAAGAAATGCAGAATCTAAAACCTGAAGCTGACATACAATGACGGTTAGATCCCTAGAGTTTGCAGCAGCTGATCATCTTTATTAAGAATTTCTTTTGCATATACAAGAAAAGTAGTTCATCTAAGCTTCATCTTGGAATCTTCTGCTGCTAAACTCATGAGCGTTCAAGATATTTATTGTCTTGCCAAGGGTGGCATGTTGAGAAAGGCAAGAGTTCCCACTGCTTGGAAAACAGAGTCTCACAAGTATCAGCTTTGCATAAGAAAAGGTCACATTTGTGCTGATTTTTGGCTGACAAGAGAGCCAGAAAAATGCCAGTTCTCAAAACAAGCCTGTATCATCTGACCTGATTTGAAAGTGATGCAAAGTCTTCCTATGAGATGCTTTGGGCTGTCCTTCTTTCCAAATAAATACATTGGGAGTTCAGATGGAAAATAGTGTGTCATTAACCAAATATCATATCACGATGTAATGTGAGATTGCATTGTAATATTCCACATGTCTTCTAGGAATAATGTGCATGTGGGACAGCCTAAAACACTTTTGATAAACAATGCCATTTTTGTCTGAACAGGAAACATCTAAGAAGTGATTTGTTCTCTAACTAATAAACCTTAAAAATTGCAGTCCATTGAAACATTGGATGTGACTCAACCAAATGTCACATCCCATTTCCCAAATACGAAATGTTGCATTACTTTATCATTGGTATTCCTTGTTCTCTCATCTGTGGTCTGACACATCTATACTTGTTAGTGACCTGTTCTCAGCATATATTTAGAATTCATTTTTTTTACATTGGTTACATTGTACACATGGATAAAATGCTCCCCCCCCTCCAGATTTTTGCAAATATATATGTAGCAATTTTTTAAAGGGAAGGGTGATCTGAACCACGTATCTACATTTTCTCCTTGCTCAGATACTGCAGATGTAGTGGGATCAGCCGGGTTTAAAGGCTCCAGCTTAAGTCACAGCTCCCCATGTTATCAGCCAAAGAAGGCATTCAGTTGCCAGAAGGAATTCATATGGACCATCCAGCAAGATCTAGCAAATGAACAAGAAAGGGAAGCAAATACAGATTGAATGTGCAGATCCCCCTATGAGAGGAAGAGGAAGTGTGAGGAAAAAGAAGACCAAAGACCCTCCTTATCTGCACTTCTGTTATTCACTGTTTTATAGTGGGCAGAAGCCTCGTAAATCATAAGGCTCACATGGATTGCATTTGAGCAATGTGAGATTTACATCGTATTTTCTCTGCCAGCTCAACCCATACCTTGCATTATAGTTTCTTCCCATTTAGTTTTCTATCAGTGTCTGCTTTTAATTAAGCCTAAGGTAGTGACATTAAGGAAGAAATTCACAAAGGCTAATGAGTAATCTTGGAAAATCCATTCACTTTCCAATGTTACTATCCCACTTAAAAGTCTAGGCCAAAGTTAATCTTTAGAATTCCAAGCACATGGTTCTTTTAAATTTAAAAGTTTTACATATAAATGCATGTGGTACTATTCCAAAATACTCAGAGAAAGGAAAATACATATCATTCAACCAAATTTGGTTTTGCTTATGTAAACTGTCTCTGGTAGAATCCAGAAGGCAGCTAAAAAAAATAAATCAAGGAAAAACAATATTAATAACACAGATTCATTCCTCTTTTGCTTTTGTCTTAGCAACATTTAGATAAGTGCAAAGACAATATTGGACTCTAGAAAGACCTTACCATATGCAAGAATGTTTCCCAAGGGGTTTTTCCTTTGGGTCTTGTTTTCTTTAGGACCTCATGTGAAATCAACCACAAATGGTTCCATTATATCTTCTTTTTTAAATATGGATTCGTTTTTCAGTAGTCTATTTCTTAATGTAAGAAATTCTCAGAGACCTTGAGCAGTGGTTTTGGCTGCACTTGTAATTCACATTTANGCTTACTCAATCAGGACCGATGACGAGGTCCAGGAGCCGGGTGCAGACTTTAATCAACTTATAAAAGACTCTCCCATTGACTGGCTTTTTAAGCCCTGATGATGTTAGCAGTTGCTGACGAAAGCTTGGCGTTTGTATTAAACTTTTGTAGTTTAAAGATTTTCCCTGGTGTTCACGTTTATTTGTTTATTTTGAATATATAGATATATAGATATATAGATATATAGATATAGATGTATGTAATATTTATAATAATAATATTGTACATAAGATATTTATAATATAGAGTTTTATATATTTATATATAAAACAAGATGGATTGACAACATCAGCAAGTATTGCTGATTGCAATTGGCAAAAGAAAGCACAGGACCATATAGGTTGGAAGCATGCGGAAGAGGCCTTCATCCTACAGTGAATAAACAATGACTAGCATGATGATATTTATATAAAGTAAATATAAAATAATTATTATTCTATTATATTTATTAATTTCTTATTTTTCCTGTTTAGAGGCAGGAGATTGGTTTGTGAAGCAATTTTGGGATGCTTCTTTGTTTGAAGCCAAGTACAAGCAAAGCATTACTTTTTAGCTTTGTGCAAGCCTAATAATCAATATATGTAAATAGAATTTACAATTAATTTCATTAAGTTCTTATATTGATCTTGTCCAGTTATTTTAGATTGACTCCTGGCATGTCAGAAACACCTACAAAAATGGCCCTTGACCTTAAAAATATACTCATTTGACCTCAACACTGTATATCCCAGACAGAAGATCATGGTCCATGTTCTTGTTCGGTAAGTATCCATAGCTCTTTCTACTCAGTGATAATTATATAGTCTCACTGAATGCTGTAAAGTGATTGCCTTGATACTGGTAACATCACAAAAATGAAGGGCACTTTCTTGTTTCTGTCTTGTGAGCTTTTTTTTTTTTTTTAAATTACTCAGTCTACATCTAGTGTATGTGTGGCATTGTTTAGTTTTATTTTTCTACTTCAGGTGCAAGCTACCTCAGGCTGAAACTACTTTTCATTTTCAATCCCATGGCTCATCATGGATTGATTAAAATTCCATGTAGTATAGTGCAAGGGTATTTTTAACTGACTAGTGTTTCTGTTTTTGTACGACTGGGAAGCCAGTTTCAAATGAATTGCATATGGACAAGCAGTACTGCTCTCCTTCTGGAGTCCCTCCTGTATGAAAATGCACTGTTATACAGTATAATGTGCTCTTGATAAGCAGATAAAATATATATCTGTACAAAAGAAACACATTAGTTCATTTTTTGCTTACTTATCAAATTCTAGTAATGCTTGGCTTCCATTTTCTGCTTCTTCAGACAGACATATAAAAACTCAGCTAATGTCTACATGTTGCATTGTTAAACAGACATTTGGAGGTGGTCTAGCTAAGGACTTAGCAGGGCAGAGGCAATCCAGTACAGACTGAGAATAACTCCAATTCTTTTAGCCCTTTCCTTATACTGTATTTGGGAAGAGAGGGAGGGTCAGAGACATCATCATAATTTTATTTGGCAGAGATTTGTAAGCAAGCTGGAGACTTCTCTAGCTTCTCTCTGTATTTGTATAGTGGGCTGGACTGAGAAATTAAGATCAAATTCCACAGCCCTAGAGTTTGGGCAAAATGGAATGAATCTAGCTCCCCCAAAAGATTTTCAAATACTGTAGTTGAGATGGATGAACGGATGGATGGATGGATGATAGGTAGGTAGGTAGGTAGATTTAAAAAAGGTGTCCCTGAGGGTTTTACACTGCTAGTTGTAATTGACTTTAGGAGGCAGTGCTCATCTCTGTGTCTTTAAGCCATTGAGCCAGTCCCATCGAAAGACTTTTCCGCGATCATGTGGCCAGCATGACCACACGCTGCGGCGCAGAGTGTACTGTGAAACATGGAATGTTCTTACCTTCCCACTGAAGCAGTACCTATTTATCTACTCACATTTACATGTTTTCAAACTGCTAGGTTGGCAGGAGCTGAGGTGAATGACAGGAGCTCATGCTATCACGCTGCGGTAGGGCTCAAATCATTAGAGCATAGACCTTCTCCAGCGCCTTTTAAGCCACTGAGCCATCGCACCTCAGATAGGTAGCTAGAAGAGAGAGAGAAAGAGAAGATAAAATGATAGATAGCATTAATGCATACGCATACACTTACCTACACATTCATGTAATGTAACCTAAAAATTAATTATAATTAAAAAAAGAAAGAGGAAATGTCATAATTATGTTAATATTGAGGAAAGGCTGTTATGATATTGTTTTGAAGATAGTGCCAGAGGCGTTTGATAATGGCTGGCTGTAATTTCTATGATAATGTCATGTACAGATGTGAGTTTATTGCAGGGTTGTGTTGTTTTTATGAATGATAAACTGCCTAGAATATTTTGAGGAAGAAGCATACAAATGTTTATATAAATGAATTAATTAATAAAAACAAACAAGCAACAACTCAGTTGTGATTGCTTGAAAACTTTT
This sequence comes from Protobothrops mucrosquamatus, assembly GCF_001527695.2. Lineage (NCBI taxonomy): Eukaryota > Metazoa > Chordata > Lepidosauria > Squamata > Viperidae > Protobothrops > Protobothrops mucrosquamatus. The sequence goes on from NW_015387388.1 coordinate 72,252, forward strand.
TTCCCTTGCCTTTTTGTCAAAGAAAAAAAATCTTACTCAGATTTTGACAAAAAACACAGCAACAATCCAGTGCCATAAACTAGGTATTGATATCTCTGTCTGGTATTGCATGTTCTATTAGGAACCAGGCCCCAGGCCCACAAATATGTTCATAAATTCCAAATATAAAGGAATCGAACGTCCAAAGAACATAGAGATTGATCAAAAGTCATTTTAACAATCCTGTGGATTTGTCTAAAACAGGAGTCTTCAAACTTGGCAACTTTAAGACTTGTGGACTTCAACTTACAGAATTCCTCAGCCAGTAAAATATATTATTTTACTGCTTAGAATAATTTCATATTGGAAATAAAGATCTACATAAGGAAGCTAACAAGACTTCAAAAACTATTTCCCACCCTAACAGCTGTTAATCAAATTGTGTCTTTTTGGCAAATAGAGGCAAAAACAAAAATAGATAAAATATCAGTAATAATACAGAATTAAAAAGAAAAACAATGTAGGTAGTCCTTGACTTACAACAGTTTATTTAGTGACCATTTCAAGTTAAAACGGGATTGAAAAAAGTGACTTATGACCATTTTTCACACTTATGACCGTTGCAGCATCCCCGTGGTCATTTGATCAGAATTCGGATGCTTGGTCACTGACTCCTGTTTATGACAGCTGCAGTGTCCTGGGGGGGGGTCATGTGATCACCTTCTGTGACCTTCTGACAAGCAAAGTCAATGGGGAAGCCAGATTCACTTAACAAACGTGTTACTAACTTAACAATTTCAATGATTCACTTAACCACTGTGGCAAGAAAAGTTGTAAAATGGGGCAAAACTCACTTAACAAATGTTTTGCTTAACAACAGAAATTTCTGGCTCAATTGTGGTCGTCAGTTGAGAACCACCTGTACACAACAAATCCAAAAAGCTAATTTCTTCCATTTCTTCAAAGGGTATACTTGGAATCCTGAAGTTAAATATTAATAAATATTCACAATTTCTGTCAAAAATAAACTGTGTCAAAATCTTTAAATATAAATGATTAAACTTCACGCATTTGAAATCAGGTTGGTATGCATGTTTATTGCATACTGCATATTTTACCAGATATCCCAGGTCACAGAATAAATGTACAACAATTGCTGTTATCTGCCATCATTGTGCCAGCCTAACAGAGATCATAATAAAATCATGGAACAGCTTGCCTCCCGGAACTGTGGATGCTCCGTTGCTAGAGGTTTTCAAGAAAAGGTTAGACATCCATTTGTCCAGGATGGTATAAGAACTCCTGCTTTGGGCAAGGGGTTGGACTAGAAGACCTTTAGGGTCCCTTCCAGCCCTGTGATTCTATGGTGAAACTGCTTTGCTTGTTATGATGATAGAGATTTTTGCAGATATATTAAGCCAACAGAGCGGATGTGAGGAGAACTTTCAAGATGACATATAAAATTTGCTATTGATTTTTATCTTCCTGTGTTTTAACTGCTGCACAATGTTGTCAGCATAACAAATGCCTTCATTTCATCTTTTAAACGTTCTTGATTGTAAAATCCGTGGATTAGGGCAGCCTGTAAATAAATGATGAATGGAAGATTGGCAGCAATATCTATGTCTAGAAAGGATATCCAGGACAAGGAAGTTGTGCAGCTTTAATGACTTTAGGGGCCTGATGAGCAGTGTCCTTGAGGCAGCAAATCAATTATCTGAATGGCTAGTATAACTATTCTTTGCTTCATTCCTGGAGGCAGATGTATTTTCTTTCAGCCAAAGGAGAAAGGATTGTCCACAGGGTTTTGTGCTGTGTATTATCATCAGTGATGGGATTCAAATATGTGAACAACCGATTCTCTGTGTGGATGCCGCTTCCGGAAGTCCATTCTGGGCCTGGGCAACAAAAAATTAGCTACCAGTTCTGCTGAAGTGGTGCAAACTGGCTGAATTCCACCACTGATTACCATCCCTACTACAAACCACCCTTGAGGGTTGAGGAAACCTCTGAAGTGATACCTGCTGCAAACACTGACTTTAGAAGTCTGCATCTTCAGGCATCTATTAAGCTTCCTAAGACAGGGGTCTCCAGCCTTTCCAACTTTGCGGAACAGAGGGGGAGAAGAGGGGATGGTTCAGCACATGCCACTCACAGAAATGGAGCTTCCTGTGCAAGCACAAGAGCCACCACTCCCACAGATGGAGCTGTACATGCTTGCCCACTTGCCCTCTGCTTTCGCAGCCCAGTTCTGAATGGGCCACAGCCTGGAGGTTGGGGACCCCTGTCCTAAGAGAACTCCCAATGATTGTCCCTGCAAAACAACAGTGGGGCCAACTGCATTTCATATTCTTTCTCTCGATGGCAGCAGATCTATCTACCTCATCACTCTTCAGCCTAAAGACTTAATGATTCATCCGGACATGAAATATCCAACACAAAAGTCATGCCTCTTACAAAAAAGTAGGCCAGCTATACGAGTAGGCCAGGAGTCTTCAGACTTGGCCGTTTTATGACTTGTGGACTTCAACTCCCAGAATTCCTCAGCCAGCATGCCTGGCTGAGGAATTCTGGGAGTTGAAGTCCACAAGTCATAAAAGGGCCAAGTTTGAAGACCCCTGGAGTAGGCCAACTATACAAGCATAGAATCCCCCTGTCCTTCTGTCAGTCTACAGTCCCCTTTTCAGATTTCTGGTTCCATCAAAGCTTTAAATCAAAGAGGGAAAACAATTTAGAGAAAACAATAAATTGGTGTGGGCTTTGCTATGGTCTTGCCTCCTTTTGGTTTCAGCCACATCAATTTTCTCCCTTGCCCTGCCCACACACTATCATCCGCTGGAGATGAACAATTGATGGAGGAGACAAAATGTGGGGGGAAATCTCTCGTTCCCATTTTTCATAAACATGGCGTGCCAGTAAGAGGCTTTCCTCCAATGTTTATGACGGCACTTGCATTCCAAAGGATACCTGCCTTTGGTGAAGGAAGCTCAGTTAAGGCAACAGGGTTAATACAGGTAGCTTTTGACTTACAACAGTCTGTTTAATGACTGTTCACAACAGCACTGAAGAAAGTGACTTATAATCATTTTTCACACTTTGCAGCATCCCCATGATTACGTGATCAAAATTCAGATTTCTGGCCACTGACTCATATTTATGGCATTTGCCATTTCCCAGAGTCATGTGATCACCTTTTGCGACCTTCTGTACAAGCAGTCAATGGGGAAGCCAGATTCATTTAATAACCGTGTTATTAATTTAATAACTGCAATCATTCACTTAACAACTGTGGCAAGAAAGGTCGTAAAATGGAACAAATGTCTAACTTAGCAACAGAAATTTTGGGCTCAGTTGTGGTCCAAAGTCAAGGACTATCTATAGTTAATATTGACTGAGAGACTTATCCCGCCTCAATCTGTAGATTAAAACCATTGCTTCCAGCAGCATATTCTTTCAATTCATTAGACATTTGGCAAAGAAATGCTACCTTATTTTTTTTTGTCCCAATACACTGATAATTTGTTTCATTGCATAAGCTTAAAATCTATCATTAAGAGAGATTCTAATTTAAAATGAATAGTTTAATAGTTTATTTTTTTAAAAAAAAACTGTTCTTCCTTCAAGGTTCAGCACTGTTTCATAAAAAAAAACACCTTACTATCATGATTAATAATATTAATCCATGTTCAGTATTCAATAATTAATGGATAATGCGATAAGTGCTTTGGGTTCAAAAGTATTTTCACTTTTGCCAAAGTCTCCTGATACTCCTCCACTGTACTTTTCTGAGGTTGTTTCAGATGTTTCTCAGCCTTCAAGAACAGCTTTTAACAGGCCTGCAAAGGAGGTGGGAAAGTTCTCCTTTAACATAGGATACAAGCCCCTTTTTGCTGCTATTTATTCAAGTATTGTTAAGGGAATTTCAGAGATTTTTCATTCTTGTAGTCTTCAGAGAGGAAACTTTTCTTTCCCTGTAGAGCTCCTATGAACACGCTGGCTGCCTTGGGTTTCTTCTTTTTGTGTGTGTGTGTAAGAAGTTGCTCTCCAGTATAATAAAACTGAGCTGCGTGAATGTAATATTTCCCAATTTTTAAAGTCAGGACAATTACAGGCAAGTGGAACTTACTTCCAAGTAATGCATTTAAGACGATAACAGTTCTTGGAAGGCCAAAGTCTACTGAAGCTCGCATTTCTGCATGACTCATGCTCCATCAGAGCCTTTGATTTCATTTTCCATTTCTACTGGGGAAAAAATTATCTTGTGGCACACATCCGTAAATGCTTTCCAAACAACATGTTGTCAGAGTCATGCAGAACAAGCACTGCCTTCCTTTCTTTTCTTCCTTTCTGTTCAATGTCTGATTCTTGGATACTGCCTCCCTAGAGTTTTCTTGGCAAGGTTTTTCAGAAATGGTTTGCCATTGCCTGCTTCCTAGGGCTGAGAGAAACTAACTGGCTCAAGGCCACCCAGCTGGTTTTGTTTCTAAGATAGAACTCACAATCTCCTGGTTTCTAGCCTGATGCCTTAACCATTAAACCAAACTGGCTCTCCACCTTCCATTTGAAACTTTACATTTATAATCTTTCAAGAGAATCTGTTTCCCTTCAGGATTTTGGGATCTAAGACTTCAGTTTTATTATTTATTATTGAAGAGCTTAAACAAAAATATCAGTCCACTCTCAAAGTTCAAAGCTAATGCTTCAGAACTAGCAGAGCTGGGATTTATGCTAATATGCATTATAAATAGTAAACTCACAAAGGAATTGTAAATACTTTGAATCCATGTATCTTGAATGTCAATATTGCATTTACAGAAGGGTGGGCGATGTTTTCAAATATTATTTTTATTATGCACATACCAGAAAGGATGCATTAAGAGGCATATTAAATTCAATCATGCATTTTGCTTTTCTGTATCAGAAATGCTCCAATAAGTATCAACGCCTAGCTGACCTTGATTTTTCTTGGAAAAAGCTAAGCACAGAGAAGCCTGATTAGTTCTTGGATAGGACAGCATCAAGAAATCCCAGGACTGTAGAACAGAATGGGAAGTCAAAAAAACATCCTGACAAAAAGCAAGGACAATTCGCTTTTGTAATATTGCCAAGACAATTGCATAAATGTAGACATCAGGAATCAAACATGTCTCAAGGAAGTCTATACCATTACACTAGAAACAGTTTTTTTTATATAAAACAGGATTATAAATTCTTCTCTAGAATACGTTTTCCCACACACCCGTTTCTGACTCCCTTGCCTGTTTCTGCTATTAGGGGAATATAGTAATCTAACCTCTTGCCTCATTCCTTCAAAATTCCTGTTCCCAACTGTAACTTTCATGATATGGCCATATTTTGGAAATTGTTCAAATGATAACTGGAGTGTTTTTGAACACTTTTTTATGTTTTACATATTTGCAAATGTGCATTCCTCTCTGATTCTTGATTTGCTAAGCATGGTAGCACTTACTACTTTCTGTTTTTGTGAGATATTGGTTGCTAAATGTGCAACTGTATCTCAGAAAAGGTGCAGCAGGTAGTAGGACTACCAATCTGATCAGATGCCTCTTGAGAGTTTAGAAAAACAAGGCTTACATGCAGCCCCAGGAGAAGTGGGAACTTGTGGGAAGAAGCTCCTTCCATGTGAACATTTATATAAGTTCCCCAGATATGGTCAATTGCCTTCTCCTTTTTCTCTCACTTAGTATGTCTGCTTGTCTGTAATAGCAAAATAATTGAAAAGCAAAGAAGAAAACACAGTGATTAAAAACCACTTGCCTATACCGTGATATTATTTATAAAAACATCTGTATGTCAGAGAGTAACTTTGAACCCATCAAGCTGGGTTCAATTTCTTGTGTCTGTATGGACAAATGTTTGCCTTCTTTATGGTCCTAGTAATATCTCATCACTCTTTCACTGGATTCAGGTCTAAAGGCGACATTTGAAGCCCCCGTTAACCCCTGGATGCATGGACAATTATTTTATCATTACCTGTAGAATTTTTTAAAAAGTTATAGGTTAAATTCTGCAGTAGGCTTCAACAAGGAAGCCAAGCTGTATAGCCCTAGGTCATGGATTTTAAAACTTGGCAGTGGTTATTACTGTAGACTAGATCTGAGCCATTGGCCTGGAAAAGAGCCATATTATTTATATAAGCCATTCAAAATCTCCGAGGAGCCTTCTTCAAAATGATCCTCCTGTAGAGATTCCATTACAGATCATCATGGTAAGCAAAAGCAGATTCACACAAAGCACCTGGCCTCATCTCATCATGATGCACAAGTGACATGATTCACTTTGAAAAGATGTCTGGCATCAACTTGAAGTCACAACTGCTGTAGCAGTTTGAAGTGTAGCTGAGGTTTCTGTGTGCATACAATACCAATGCAAGTAGAATAGCTGGAAGAGATTAGGGAGGCTGTTTTGTAGCTCAGCTACCAGTTGTTGTTGTTTTTAAAAAAAGAAGAAGAATATTTGTTGCTCAGGGATGAATTGTGGAGTTCTTGGTTCTCTCTGAGCTTTGTTGTTTTCTTGCAGATGTTTCAATACCCAGCTAGGTAACATCATCAGTGCTAGAGGGGAGTTCTCTCTGTTTATGTATAAGTGGCTTGCATTTCAATGTGGTGGAAATGCTGTGTTGTGGAAGTGTTCTTGGTGGTTCCTTGATTAGGCTGAGGTTTGCTGCTTAATTGTTTGTCTGAGTTGGTAGTTCCTTGACTGGAGTGTTATTTACTGCTTGATTGTTGGTCTAGTGTTAATCAAAGGTATTTTTGGAGGAATGGGGAGAGTGCTACTGATACCAGGTTTTGCTTTACTTTTCCTCCCGCCTGTTTTTTTAGTGACTGATTAACTGCACAATATAATCTATATTACTGCTCAACAGAAGCAAATTATACTGTGCTTCTCATATTCAAAGCAACTGAAAACATGCTCCATTTAGAATTACAGTGAGGAAAGAGATTCATGGCACATACACACAGTGAGCCCAAAGCCAGCTCCTATAATCAGTCCACACCTTGCTCCCCAATAAGCTGAAGGCCACAGATGATGTCTCCAGAAGGATGGTGATTTTATTTATTGAAAACATTTATATAGCTGCCCATCTTATGTCAAATTCTAGATGGCTCCAATTTAGCAATAAAATATAAATAAAAACACCATAATACATAAATCTAAAAAACCCCATAAACATTAAAAACTTGGCTTAAGAGCCTGTTTAAGTTAGCAAGCCAGCAGTGTGTAGCTATGCTAGCTTTAAGTCATCTAGCAGTGAGCATCAGCCCTCCCTCCAAAAGCAGAGCTTGCAATCTTTCTTCCAGCCAGCAGCAAACTCCTATGTGTTTTTCAAAGCATCAGCCCCAAGATTGAGCCATGGATGCAGAAGCTGCACTTGGCTGCCAGCCCCTGTTTTGCTTAAGAGCCAGAGTGAGGGAGAAAATGCTGCAAACCAAAAATGAAATCAAGTACTCTTGATTTCTCAAGACGTTGCAGAGATTTGGCTTAATGTCTTTTTTTCCCCTTTCCCCTGAACGAAGACATCATGTATCTCTGCACGTCTAAAACCATGATTTCCATCAAGAGAATAGACTTGAGTCAAAACACGGTTTGGTCCGGAATTCATCTCTTCCTTGAGGCTGATGGAAGCACAGGGTATTGAGGTATTTTGTTACATCTTTCAAGAAGAGAGCTGTTTTGTAAGGCTTGTTCCAAGTCTAAATGGCTCCTTAAATTTCAAGAAGCTATGGCTAAATGCTTTAAAAGCTGCCACAACAAAGTATATTGGCTTACCTTCGGTATTTATTTTTGGATCCTCCTCTTGTTTCTTTCCAGAACACAGGAAATTGTTAAACATTTTTGACCAAAAAACCCCACAGGCATCAATTGATTGTTTAAAAAAAAATGTTTTCCTGGTTGAACATGAGGTTTCTCTTTAATAATGACTGGTTATTGTTGCTGTTGTTCTTTTGGTGCCTTCAAGTCCATTTTGATTCCCTGTGACTGCTACTCCCTACAATAATAATTATCATGAAATAAAACGGATAACTTCCACTGCAGATGAATATACATAAAAAAGAAATACAAAAATAATGCTCAAACAGTAATGCTGTTCAAACTTCAGGTTTTACAAAGATTAACTTAGATCAAAATAATTAGTAAGGTGTTACTACACAATGTACAATGGTATAATTAGGAAAGGAAGGCAAAGAATTGCTTAAAGAAAAAGATGTATATTACAAAGTAAAACAGCACAGTGTAATGTTCAGTCATATATTTTATTACAACCAATATAAAATTATCTTAGAACTGGATTTGTGCTTCTTGGAAAAACTCACCAGTATATGAACTAAACCTTGATTTTCCAACCTCTTTCCCCAGACACACAGAGCAAGTAAAAGAGGACGGGTAAGAATTAGCACGCTAGGAACGTAGCATTTACTAGAACGGCATGACTTTTGCCCATTTCTTCTCTTTTCTTTTTATAAACGTTTTGCATATTACCACTTATTCCTCCAAGCACTATGATGTTAACATCTGTAAAAGAAGATTCTCCTAGATGCTTGAAACAGGTAGGGAGAATTTTTGTAGAAATGTTGAGCTCACAATGCAGCCCTCATGATTATCTATACTATAGGTAAAAACTTTAGCCTAGGAGTGAGCAAACTTTGGGTGAACAAGGGTAATGCTTAGAAATTTTAGGAAAGCTGAAGTCTGCCAAGCAAGTTGGACAATATCACCTGTATGTGTAGAATTAGGATTTTGGAAGGGCAGTGTATTTTATACATATGGCATGGAAATCTAGTGATTGTACTATTACCACCTCAAAATACTGGAAAATAGGCTATAAACGTTCAAAAAGTACACTCAGATGTGATTTTAGTGGTCCTATAAAACAGGGGCTACACACCTTCTTCTAGGCCTCAACCCAATTTTTATACCAAAATAAACTGCGTCTTTTTCCTTCTCCTTTCTTACAATAAGCCATCTGACATCCTATTTCTCAATTATAATAACTAGCCATTAGCAAAAAATTAAGGAAGAACACAATTCAGAATAAAAGACCAAAAGGTCTAAGGTTAAACACCGTTTGTTCTGGGAAGGGTTAAATGGAAGGTTTGAAAGTTTAGTTTAGACTGTTCTTTCTTTATTTATTTTTTTTAAAAATCCCAGTAATATCTGTAGGAAGCAACAGCATGCCCATTCAATATGATGCTGAGTGCACATATGAAAATTGCATAGTTTGAACACATACCTATCCTTTGTCAATTCTGCTAGCTCCATTGGATGGAAAAAAGCAATATTTCTCAACCTTGGCAACCTTAAGATATGTGGACTTCAACTCCCAGAATTCCCCAGCCAGCATGGCTGGCTGGGGAATTCTGGGAGTTGAAGTCCACATATCTTAAAATTGTCAAGGTTGAATAATACTGAAGTACAGTGTCTATATGTGAATCTATATGTATATCCGTTGATCCATCACACACGATTTTTCCCCCCCTAGGATTTAGCATGAGCAATCCTATGAGCTAAATTCAAGCAGGCAGAAGCTCTGGAATAATTTGTATTGCCACAAATAAGTTACAAATTAGCTTCAAGGTTCCTGAAAAAGCAACACAAATCTTCATTAGAGGAGTAATGATCATTAATGCGCTGTAACTAAAATGGTCTGCTTCCTTTTCTTGTTGAATCAGGATGATAGATGGAAACCATGTCCACTTTCTGATTGCCACTGCAGTGCTAACAGGCACAGTGAATAAAACACACAATCAAAGTAAACGCAGGGAGCAAGACCACACAGCAATGATTTCATATCGTTCCCTGCCTCCATGCCTTGCCTCCAATTTCTTCCCTCAGTCAATTCTCAAAGACAATTGTGTAGCTTTTACTCTGTGTGTGAATAATAGCAATAATGATTTCAGTTGCTATTGTGGTTGTTACACTTATTGAATCCAGATGTCTGATCAGGCAGCCCATTTCATTCTTCACATTGTTTTTAATAAGACTCTTCTGGATTTAATGCCCTGTTGTCTTATTTTTTTATAACTGAAAACTATTCAGCGCAACATCATAATCTACATTCATAGGATCTAGCATGATAATTCCAAAGCCTCTATTTGTTATTATTCATGGAGGGACAGCTTGCAACCTAGTGTTTTAGACTACGTAAATCTGAATTATGATTTTCCTTCTGTTCTCCAGAATCTTTTTCCTATCATTTTTATCTATAGGAGTCAGTCCTTTATTACTTCATTTTTATTTGCTCCAGTTGCAATAAAGCAGTGGGTGCAGGCTCCTCCCTGATTAGCATCAACTTATGTATGAATCACTAAGTCACTTTCAGTCCCCTGTGTGTCTGGGAGACCTAATGGAGTTTAAAGTATTAGGAGTTAGTGGAATATAAGCTAGCATCAGAATATTCAAGCACAGGCCATCCTAGCAACGTAATCTTGCTATGGGATTTGAGAAAAAAGAGAATTTGTAATGAAGAATTGCTACTTGCAGGCTCACACAAACTAATGCATAAAAAGGAAGGAACAAATATTACACCTATCACCTATTTTGTCTTATTGCAAGTTACAGTATTAATAAATGACGGAGAAGTCATTATTATTGTTCCTCCCTCCCTCCCTCCCTCCCTCCTTGAGTAATGACTAGAGAAGGAGGGTACTGTCTAAAAGACAATCCAGAGCCTTCGAATCTCATCCTGACACGCCCCCCCTTTTTTTTAGCAATAGCAACAGCACTTAAACTTGTATACTGCTCCATAGTGCTTTACAGCAAAGGCCCCCAACCTTTTGGGCTCCAGGGACTGGTTCCATGGAGAGAGGTTTTTCTGCAGATCAGAGGAGGCATGGTTTCATGTGCTGCCTGCATCCCGCAGAGGGGGCTTCGCTTATTTGCATGGTCCAGTTTCTGGCATGCAGCTGACCGATACCAGTCCACAGACCGGATGTTGGGGACCCCTGCTTTACAGCCCTCTGTAAATGGTTTACAATGTCAGCATATTGCCCCAAACAATCTGGGTCCTCATTTTACTGACCTTGATCAAGATCGAACTGCAGGCAGTGGGCAGAGTCAGCCTGCAATACTGCATTCTAACCACTGCACCACCACAGCTCTTTTGACAAGAGAATCACAATGATGAAGACTTCTTTCAATCAAGCTTTTCATCCGGTGAATTCATGGACCATAGGATTTTTTTAGTTAAAGTATGGAAGCAGTTTGCTTTCTTTCAGACTTCTATCACTTCTACATTAATTGAATTCTAATATCTAGAAGAGCATTTTATACAGCACACAGAGTATATTAGATTACCTGAAATACAGGTAGTCCTTGTTTAGCAACTGCCTCATTTAGTGACTATTTGCAACTATGACAGTGATGAAAAAGTAATCTTAACAACCAATCCTCTCATTTACAATCTTCACAAATCTATAAAGAAAAGGAAAGCTGTCATAAGGACAGCCACTGTTTCCATTAGTGACTGTTTCTCTCAATGACCAAATTGGTCTGAATTGTGGTTGCTAAACAAGCACTTATCTGTAAGGACCTGCCATTGAAGTTCAAGAAGACTAACAAGACAATCTCATACATGCCAATTAAGAAATAAATCATAAACAGATGAGTGGAAATCTCTGGAAAGTATGCAAAGGACTCCTGTCTTAATTTCCATTTAAAAGTGATGCTGGGTCTAAACCTAAACCCATCTGGTGAAGGAATATATATCCAGTGGATTTTGCTGGAGTTTTTTTGAATATGCATGTGTGGGATTGCACTGCTGGCCTGCAATAAAAGACATTTCAAGATGCCTTTTAGACATTTTTTTCATCTATTGGTAGTTTTCATGACACATAAATCTTCCTCCATTGAGGTCAGAGTAGGTTCCCTCCTCCCTTATCATTTTTCCAAGGCAAAATTATGGTGCCAGCACTACTTTTATTTCAGAAATCTCAGCTATACTTTTTCAGCCCATAAGGCAAGCAATTTTCAGTGAGAGGGAATTCTGGTCCCAGACTCCTCTCCTCCCATATCTGCAGTCTTCCCTCTTTCCAGTTCCATTTTCATCTGAAACCAGGCAGGCCTCTTATTCTATTGTCCCCTTTCCCTGCCCAATAGAGGTTTAATGTCTTAATCGTGGACTGCTGTCTGTGGGCTTTTTACTAAGTACTCATTCTCATTCACCTCAACCACTGCTACTCCTGAGAAGAATTTATGTTTGCAGGCTTACTACTATGCCATCAAGATCACATTGAAAAGGAAGCCTCTTTGAATGATGGTTTGTTGACATCTTCCCATAGCTACACAGAACACTTTCCTTGCCTCTATCCTCTTAGTTTTCTGTTTTAAGTACCATGATTCTAGTAGAGGAAAAGTAGCTGGAAAAACCAGATGGGGGTAAAGTTAAAGAAGCATATGCCGTGTAACTAAAAGTCATCTGGAACATGTAGGGAGAGAACAATTTTGGGGGCCAAATATTTTATAACTTATCTCTAGATGGTTTTGCACATATAAAGAACATATGTAAACAGCAGCGCTGAATGACATCGGCATGATTAGAACAGCCAATCAGTTCTGTGCAAATGTGGAATTATCAATTGAGCCAGCTACCTCTACTGCAAAAGCAGCATTACAGTAGGTAACTTAAAATGCATAAATTGCTAGGTTTAAAACAACAGCACAGCAAGAAAAAAAAAGGCAGATAACATTACAATTGTTAAAACTCATGTTGGGGAAACAACAAAACCAATCACACCACTTTAAATGTCAATAAACAAGGGGGTTGTCTGGAAGATCTCTTAATGACCTCAGTAAAAAAACAGAACAGGATGGAAAGATTAAGCAACAATCAAGCATATTTATTTTAAAATACATTCCTCCCAAATTGATGGCATTTAAATCTAGGAAGAAATTGTTTGAACTGGATAACTAATTCAAATGTCCTACCAAGACTGATTCTCTTGAAAAGATTCCCCTGAAGATTTTAAAAGCATTTTCTTGGTATTTTGGCAAAAATCTCATGTTGAAAATAAATTCCTATTGTATTCCCAATAAACATGCATTTACAGTCCCCAATACATTTGATACATAGTCAATTGTCAGTATGAAGCTAACCACATCTCACAAGCTGTCACTTGATTTAAATTTACTCACTGCTTTAATAGCTGCCATTTATCCGTTCGTGGCCTCTCTCTGCTGGCCCATGCTGTGCTTAATTGGTCCTTGTGCTCTGATTATCATGGATAGATGATATTAGAGCAGGAAAGAAGAAAAGAGAATGAAATCTGGAAGGGTTTAACATGCATTTAAGAAAATACAGGGAGCTCTCTGGGCTACATTAGAAATGTTACACAAGAGTTTTGATAAAGTGAATACTTTGAATTCCTTAGAAAAGTGAGTTATGGGTCTCTCCTTCAAATGTACTAAATAAGAATCAACCCCTCATTTTCAATCCAATGCATTCTTCAGTTTTAAAAAAAATCTATTATTTTCTTTAGCTACACAAGCTCATCATTCAACTTTCCTTTCTTGATAGCTTTTCAAAATCCTAGGATCCCTTGCATATCGAATGGACTGCTAGACCTTCTTCGAGGTGTAGATCTTTACATATGAACGGCATCAGCTTGGGAAGACCTGCCATGCCAAATGATACTAAAACAGTGGTTCTCAACCTGTGGGTCGGGACCCCATTTGGGGTCGATCGACCATTTTACGGGGGTCGCCAAGCAAGGCTGTCCGCCATTTTTTTTGTCCGCCATTTTTTTTGCCCGCCATTTTTTTTGTCTGCCATTTTTCCCCCTTTCCCTTGGGCTGGGCCAGCTGGTGGTCGGCCTGCTCCATCTCTGCCGCTTGCCAGCTATGCCTCGGCCGGCGCAGGGGGCAGAACCACGCATGCATGGCGCTCCCAGGCAGGGAAAGTCCTCGACTTACGACCAGTTGGGTAGTCCTCGACCTACGACCGGTTTAGTCCTCGACTTAAGACCGGTTTAGTCCTCGACTTACGACTGGTTGGGGTCGCGGCATTAAAAAGGTTGAGAACCACTGTACTAGAAGGAACCAGATAGAAAAAAAGTTTTAGCATGTAAACTGAGAAGACACGCATCTCCTGGGGTTGATGAATTCATGACAGTTCCCAGCGTTCTTTGTTACTGCCCATGCTGGCCCGTGTTGCTGGGACTGCTGATTCAGCCGTATTTATGGAATTGCAGGTTGCTTCTCCCTGATTCAAAGTGGAATGGGACAACTGGCGATGGCCAACTCGCCACAGCCAACTCGTTGCAGACAAATCACCATGGCCAACTCACCACGGGACAACTTGCCGCAGGACAACTCACCGCAGGATAATTCAATACTTCAATTTAATTTAAAATAATTAAAAAATAACTTTAATTTTTGCCATTCACATTTCATTTTGTCCCTCCTTTGGCATCCTTTCTTTAAGGATTCTATTCCCCCATTTCTTTTTTTTTTTAATTAGAAAATTTTATTAATTTTTCAATTAAAAACAATAACATAAATATGATGCATTTAGTCACAATATCAACCAAAAAAAATAACACTACTCAATACATTTACGGAAGTGTCCGGTGTCCCCCCCCTGCACCCCCCTCTTTCACTTTCCACACCTTCCTCCCCTCGGACCTACAACCTCTCCTCCTTCCTCCCTCTCTACCTACTTCCCTTCCTCTCTCAACCATCCCGTCTGGTGCAGTTGGGGTATTCACCGGGCACCTCCTTAAAAAATCATATATAGATCTACAGTACATCAATTTATATACATCTATCTATTCCCTTTTCCCCCTCCCCCCCCAGGACTTCCCAGAGCTGAACCAGGAAGTAAACACACAATAATCCAATTCTATCCAAAACTACTCATTATTACTACACACTAGTATACACTTACTCTATTCCACCATTTCTTCTATATTAGTGTAACTCTTGTCCCATGCCCAGTGGTGGGATTCAGCCGGTTCCCACCATTTTGGCAGAACTGGTAGCTAATTTTTTGTTGCCCAGGCCCAGAATGGACTTCCAGAAGTGGCATCCACACAGAGAACCAGTTGTTCACATATTTGAATCCCACCACTGCCGTGGCCAGTTGTCCAAGGGCAAGTTGGCCATTGCGAGTTGTCCCATGCTGACTTGGCTGTGGCAAGCTGACTATGGCAAGTCGGCCGGGGCAAGTTGGCTGTGGCAAGTTGGCCAGGGCAAATTGTCCGAGACCTGATTCAAAGAAAGAGTCTAAACTACTTTTTCTTCCAAGGCAAAGCAGATGCTCTGTTTTTCATTCTTTTTCATGCACATTTCACTATAAGGGGAGAGGCTGATCTCCGCTGTAATTGAACAAGGAATCTATTATGCGTTTTGAATCATTAAATTTTAAAGTGGCAGTCTAATAAGACTACTGATTATCCAATTGCTTCATTCTGAAAATCATATTTTCTTCTCATTTGGACATGGACATGGCTACTGAAGTTAATGGCTCGCATTTGCATACGGAGAGTGTCTTCATGTTTATTTCCAGTTCAGAATATGTCACTCACAAATTCCTCATCAAACTTATATATTCATTTCTTTGGCAAAGTGTTTCTTAACTGGTCATATTTGCATAAAAGCATGAACACTTATCTAATTAAGCATTATGTTAATGGCATCAAGCATAACATTAGAATTATCAAGGCCTAGAATTATTAAGGCATTTATACAGACTACACTAATTATTTTGCTTCTTATGATACACACAAAACTTGGTATTAAAGACTATCCTAAAGAAACAGAACAGTTTTGAAACTTTTAAAAGGGAACATGTGTATTTTTGTCACATGTGTTGGCTTGGCAACTGGGAACCTATTATCTGTCTATCCTGCTCCCACTCAAAGGCTTTTACTGTCTATACCGAACAAGATTTTAAAGATAAAATTAGCACGTAGGTATCTACTTCTTACTGAAGGATAGATATGACTAGTACTCCAAATATAATTTTTTATTTTTGGGGGGAAAAAACATTCTGCCTCTTAAATGATTGGTTTCATGTAGTGGTCAAAATATTGGGGAGAAATTGCTCAATATGAATTCTTCACCTCTGTTACTGTTGTATTTTTTTCTAGAAACACTAGAAGCCACATCCATCAGCATCAGATATGGGAAATCAGTAATTGAATAAAGGGGAATATTTGTACCTCCAGGTTGAAATGAGGAGTCCTTGGTGCTCTCTGATGCACTGATGATGTTACCTAGGTTGGATAGTGAAATGCCTGCAGGAAATCAACCAAGCTCAGAGAGTACCAAAGACCCTTCAAATTATGGTTGGCATGGGCCCTGGCATTTCATTTGCCATCCACCAACATCTTGAGATTGCACTGCTGAAACATATTAGCAAAATACTTAATCTTGTTGCTACAATTTTATTCTTCTTCCCCCGTCCCTACAAAAAAAAAACCAAATCAACAGCAGAGTGAATAGAAAAAAAAAAAAAAACCTCTGGAAAGCTTCTGTATCCACTCAGATTTTCACTTGTATTATGTTCCATCCACCCCTGCCAGAATTATGCCATATTACTATTACATTTTGCCCATCGTAAAACTGGAAATGGGTGTCTTTTGCCTCTACAATTTCCCGTTTCCATCCCTACCCTTAACACATCCCAAAAGCCTAAGAAGTGGACCCTGTCTATTCAGGTGTTCTTACCACATCCTCAGAAGGATTCCTGTTTCTTTCCAAAGGTTAGTCCCTTGACTTCTGGAAATTTGGTACCTCATTTAAAGGTTAAGCAAGGTCTACCTCCATGGTGGCAAACTTATGGCACGTGTGCCATAGGTGGCACACAGAGCCCTCTCTGTGGGCACGTGCACCGTCGCCCCAGTTCTAGGCCTTCGGCTGGGTTTTATAAAACCTTTTCGCTTTAGGCCTCCACCGTGTGCAAAAAAAAAGGTTCAATCAATCAATCAATTTCAACTTCTCACGGGGAAAAAAAAGATCTCGCAAAGTTGGAATTGATTGATTGAACTTTTTAGTCCCGCCCAGTCTGCCATTACCACCGAAGCCATGCCCACCCAAAGGGCCACGCCCACCCAAAGGGCCATGCCCACTCAATGGGCCATGCCCACCCAATGGGCCACACCCACCCAATGGCCACGCCCACCCGGCACCCGACGATACATAAGTGGGTTTTGGGTTGCAGTTTGGGCACTCGGTCTCTAAAAGGGTCACCATCACTGCCCTATACTATTTCAAACAAATGGTTGTCCACTGTCCAGTCTCTTTTTGAAAGCCTCCAATGATGAGCATCCACAACTTCTGAAGGCAAGCTGTTCCACTGGTTAATTGTTTTCACTGTCAAGAAATTTCTCCTTAGTTCTAGGTTGCTTCTCTCCTTGGTTAGTTCCAAACATTGCTTCTTGTTTTGCCTTCTGGTGCTTTGGAAAATAGGCCTCCTCTTCTTTGTGGCTTTGACTTAGTAATAATATATGATTCTTAAGATTGTTTATATTTGACAGGCGCAG
>NW_015387388.1:89831-144645 GCF_001527695.2 Protobothrops mucrosquamatus
GGGGAATACAAAGAACACAACATTTAGGAGTCCAAGCAAGAATCTCTCTTAGTTCTACCTAACCTCCCATTCACCTCTTATTATTGCTTACAAACACTAAGCATACATATCAGGGCAGCAAAACTCCAGACAGTTGTTAGATGGGAACAAAAGAGGTAGAAATAGCCATTCTTTCCCACTATCTATCAGTCACCTGGATTTTTTTTTCTTTTGCAGATGTATTATGGTATATCTAACAACAGAGTTACCTCAGAAATGCAGCATCATGAGATGCAGTAATTAATGTCTCCATCCTCACCATTGCCCACCCAAGTTAAGTATAGAGTACCCATCTAGCCAAGTTACTTAGTCACATGCAGGGTGGAGGCACACATCTTTTGGGGAGGAGAGGAACCCTCCTGCTGAAACATCTGAAACTTCCCTCTGTTAGGAACAGGGCAAGCTCTGTTTGAAGAAGAGTTACTTAGGATTGCATCCACTAAGTGGATAAATACTCTGATGAGGTATCAAGACACTCTCCTTGCTCCTAATCTTAAGTTATCCCTTAGCAACAGCAAATCCAGAATTACATTTCAGCAACACATAAAGTTGTCCTCAAGCTGGGATGTTTTGCAACACAGCAAATCATTTGAGGATTATTCCTTCCTAGCTCCTCTTTCCTATTACTTTCCCCATTTGAAGAGAAGTGCTCCCTAAAACTGGCTTTTCGTTGTCAGTGTTAGAACAGGAAACCATTGTATCGTCAAGATGACTAGCTGGTGGCCAGCTGAAGAGGAAGTGTGCATTAGCTTGCCTGTGTTCATCCTTCTTTCGAACAAGGCAAAACAAAAACTCATCTGGTCATATTTTAGGTGCATCTGCTTTCTGTTTGCTGTGAGGACATGGGGAGGGAAAGAGGGTAGGAGAGAAGGGGAAGATGACCTCTGTCCCCTTTTTAAGGTACCAATAGGAAATGCCTGGCTAGCATCTTCCATTAACCGACACTGCTTTCATAAACACAGATTAAGAGACAGACCTATTGCTGTCAGTTCTGATGCCTTTTGGACACGTTTCACTCAAGCAGCAGACCTTGCTTTACTCTTAAATAACAATTAAAGCAGAAGAACTCCCTCCGTTCACCCCCCCCCCGCTCCATATGGAAGGTATTGTTTTGATCAGCAAATTAAGCAAATATTAATACTGTTTTCAAAATTAAGGCACATGCTGTAATGAAAGCAACTTGAACATCCAACATTTTATTATCTAGAAAGCCAATGGATTCACGGTTTTAGTGAGCACAGAAAATCGATGTCATTAAGTCTCCTAAAAATCCTTTTTTACTCTTGCAAAGTTAATCCATGCCATGGCTTGGCTCAGTTCAGAGTCCCTTTCACTTGTCATAAAGGGAAAATGTCCTCTTGGACCAGCAGGGACTAGGCAGATATTGGTAGTGGCCTCGCTGGGCAGAAGAGAAGAAGCAGCCATCTGTGGTGACAGATGTTTGAAGGCAACCACTCTGGGCTCAATCTGACTGGGACCATCTTCCCCAGAGATTATGCCCCAAACTGAGAGGTCCAACAGGACCAGAAGGAGCATACTACCCTTATTCAGGTCCCTACACAGGTCCCCCCAAGAGAATGACTGAGACCACCCCTGTCCTATAGTTGGATCTGAACCCTGATTGAAAAATATCCAGCTAATCCACTTCTTCTGGGATTAGTCCACCACCACTGTTTCAACAAGACTCCATAAAAAAGACAGGTTAAAAACCGGATTATAATTAATGAAAACTGCTGGATCCTGGGATGACCTCTTCAGAAGGTACCCTGCCCAAAGTCTCCGTCAAGGCTGTTACAAATATATAATTGTTTCAAAATAACTATGTGCCTCTTTGGAATGATATCAAAAAGGATTTACAAAGATGGGATAAATTACGTCTATCATTATTGGGAAGGATCTCTGTAATCAAGATGAATGTTTTACCAAACATGCTTTTTCTGTTCCAGACATTACCAATACTTGCAACTGATGTCCCATTCAAACAGTGGCAAAGGGATATTTCCAAGTTCATATGGCAAGGGAAGAAACCAAAGTCTGGACTTTGTGCTTGAGGTGGAAAAAAATGAAACTTTGATTTTGGGTTTCACTGATTAGATTGATTTGCTGTTACAGAAATGGCTAGTTTTTACTATTGTGAAAAAGTAAAAAGTCGAGGCTCAACGTTAATGCTCTATTCTACTGCAACGGGGGAAGTCGGAAGTCAATCTCCTTTTTTTTTCTTTTCCTCACTTTCTTCTCTCTTCCCCCCCCCCCCATTGTGTCTTACTATCTGCTTTCTGTTTTGTATTTTACTTTACATCTTAATAAAATGTTTTTTAAAAAAAAGACTGCTAGTAATTTCCCCTTCTGCAGAGAGGTATTGACAATATCCCAACATCAAATATCAGTGAGTAAGCAGTACACTGTATTTTGGACCAGTTGTAGCTTCTGAATAACCATCCTGGATCCAAGTGGTTACCTCTCTACCTGTTTTCTCTCAATGGCTAGTACAGCACCTATCTATTTTCATACAGTTTAGAAGCCCAAAGGAGTCCCACATAGTATGGGCAAGGAGTACCTCAGTCACCAAAGACTCTACAGAGTTAATACACAAAAAAATGAAAGAAACTATAGAACCAAGGTAGCTCCGTTGTGTCTTTATGAATTGTAGTGGTTCTTCAGGATGTCTCTCAGGAGTTTCCCAATCTTCCCTAGAGATTGTGGGCAACAAACCTTCAATTTCTTCTATACAAACCACATGCTTTCCCTCCCAGCTTATCTATCCATATCACATTATAAGCAAGTCTGTTGGAGGCCTGCCTGATTTAGTTTTTGCCCAGTGCTTGCTCTGTTGAATATTATGCACTATATAAGCAATTACAATTTGTCATTCTTCTCTGTATCGCCATTAGGATTATAAACTACAATCAATGATGGGGTGAAAAAACAAATTTGCAGACCCCCAGATTAAGGTACCGTTGGTCAAATGAAATTTCCATCAAGTGGGATTGCCAGGGTGATCAGTTGGAATTTTATCTCTGGTATCGAAGTGTTTAGCATGTCCTTTGTTTCATATTGCAAAATGTTTAGGAAATCATTTCCATGTGTGAATATTTTTCTCCAGGAATGCCTTTTGGGAGGAAAATATTTTCCATTCTTTATTGCACAAAAGACCACCATTTATCTTGAATTAATATTGTGAGAAACTCCTCTAATGATGATTTCCCTCCTCTGACCTTCCTCCCTTAGAAATTCTAAATAGACTGAAATTTTAAAAGTTTCCATAACAAGTATTTCAACATTTCCTGAGCAGTGATGCCGAAATATTTTTCTCCTTTCACTTTACCAAACCCTGAATAGAATTATTAGGGTGTCTGTGTATTTGTACATTGTTCGTATTATAAAATCATCCTGTACATGCCACAGGCAAACCACTTTGCCATAATAAGAGCCCAAATCCTTCCATAATTTCTAAGTAGATATTCTTCTTCCCCATTATTTATACCACAGGATACACCAATTGAACAGTGCCAAGTCTCCAATTACCACTATACCAATGTGGCAGAAAACATTGCGAAATATCTCAAGGCTGTGTTCAATACAAACTGTATTAAATAAGTAATCTTTTCTAAATTCCATACTTTGAGGCCCCCTCTTGTATTATAAGTCTTCAGTTCATTGGCATAGTTGCTTGGCTTGAAGTACAGGATTAACGCAGCACCAGATCCGACCAATGAGGTTCATTCAAGTCCAATCTCTTTCATTAATTTTTGTGCTTTTAGAAGGAGAAGATCTACGCCAGAAAGAAACGTTTCTGGTGGGGTCTTAAATACATAGGAACCATTTTGCAGAAAGAAGGCCCTCAATACAGTAGCATCCATGCAAATGATCTTGGCACAGGCTTGCCATCTTTTCAAGCAACTCAGACAGATTTGGGGAGATGGTAAATCCATGCTCCCAGACAAGGGGAGAACATAAGTTTAGACAATTAAAATCTTTAGTTCTAGGACAGGGGTAGGCAACCTTGGCTCTTTTATGACTCATGGACTTCAATTCCCAGAATTCCTGAGCCAGCACAGCTGGCTCAGGAATTCTGGGAGTTGAAGTCCACGAGTCATAAAAGAGCCAAGGTTACCTACCTCTGTTCTAGGAGCACCAGACACCCAGCCTGGACTGCCGAGGTCCCCTCTGGCCCTTTGGTTCTCTACGATAAACCTGCCTTGGCAGAAAGCATGAAAGTACAGCACATAATGCAGAAAGCAAACATTTGATTCTGCTGTCAAGGTAGACATGAGAGAGAGAAATGTTTGCTGTGCTGTTTTCCTCCCACGCTGGATACTTGGTTTTTCAAAACGAAAATCTTCCCTCACTGAAGTGAACCCTTATGGCTAGGATAGAAACCTACTGATTAGTGAGAATTTCAGAGGGGAAAAGAGCCCGTTGGATCTAGTGGATATAAAACCCTGCCATTATGCCGCCCCTGGTCTTTCAGCACTGCGGAATAAATCTTTCTAAGTCTGAGGATTACAAAAAAAAATAAAATAGAAGCTGATTCACGTGAGAATCGGTCTCAGATATCACGTTTTCCCCCTCAGAGTTTGGAGCTTTTTCTCCAGTTTCAAAGCAGGGAACTGAAATACCCTACAGTTCCTGGAATGTCCTTTAGGGACCAAGGAAATACAGCTTTCATGTATTGCTTACTTTCTTGTTCGAAAAGAAGGAATTGTGCCATAAATGTGATGCCCAGGGCATCATCATGACTCACATGGGCATTTGGAGCAAATTAGGTAACAAGGAAACATCAAATCAGCAGAAGAAAGCTGATCTGAGGTTAATTTCCCATCCCCTAAGTGGTAGGCATTTCTGCTGGCTAAGTATTTCTTACCTTTGTAGGCCTATCCTATATAGCAAGCACACGGAAAAGTAATCAATGTACTGCTTACAATCTTTACAAACTGAATGGCTAATGAGTTTAACACATTCATTTTTCAAGACAAATTAAACCTGTCGTACTGACTCAGGGATATATATGGGGGATGTTTGAAACATATTTAAGGGGAAATTTACTTGTCAAAATCGGTTAGTTTGTTGAAGTCTGAGCAATCCCATGCTTCTTTCGAACCTTACAGAAAACAATGTATTCAGGACATGAAGGTCAGTGCATTCAAAGTGTCGTTGAGCACCAAGGTAGAGAAAAATAATTAAAATAAGAAACAGCGAAGTGGACTAACCTCAAACTGCAATTACAGAAATTTCTACATGAAATAGAACACATATTTAATGCCAATCCATCTCAGTAGATCTATGTAGGCTTCTGTGCATGGGAGCACATATATTAGTGACACATGGAATATCTGCTTAAATCCAAAGTATCTTACTGGATCTTTGCTGTCAGGCATTTTTGGTAGAATACAAAACCTTGGGCTAGGCCAGATTTTGGTTGCTGGTTTTAGAAGCATATTCATAAATGTGCAGTTGCATGTAAGTGCCATGCAGAGATATTCCACTCCATGGAAGATGCTTTTTGAATGTTTTAAAGGCCAGCATATCTGTAGTCATTTGAAAAACTTGACTTCTGCTTAAATAGTTGATTTATCTCTATTTCACCAGGTATCTGGATTACACTCGGTATGTACCAGAATAATCAGATATATTTCTTTTCAGTAAGGCGGCCAAGAAGAACAAGCATTAATGTAGAAATGAATCTCCAAATTGTTTGTGTACTGTATTGCATTATAGTAGATTATTGATTATTCCCATTTGACCTTTTTCATTTCCCAAGTCTGTCTGTCTGTCTTTCTTTCTTTCTTTCTTTCTTTTCTTTCTTTCCATTTCTTTTATTTCCAGGGTGTTTCAAACATGCAGACTGGCAAGATTCTACAGTTAACTGCTCCTATATAGCCTTGGTTTCTTAATCTGGTCTATGTAGTCAGTCTAACAAAGTTTTGCAAGTCTCAATATGTTTCCCTTTGCTCAATTTATCTTCATGTGAACTAGGGAAGGGTTTATCTGAGATGTTTGCTCAGGATATTTTCTTAGGACAGGCTCAAGCCCCTCTTATCTGACCACTACATTGGAAGTGACTCTTCCTATTATCCTTCAAGGCCATTCTCTATACTTGCTACAGACTGGGAAGGACAAAAAAAAAAAACCCTACAAAGTGAAATACTGAGGGGAAAAAGAGTTTCAGAGTGATCTAACTACAGCCAGTGTGATGTGGTAACTCAGGGGTGTCAAAACTTGCAACGTCATGTGTCGTGTCACTACATATCGCGACTTTTTTGCCATTGCCAGCAATGGGGTGGGCGCGGTTTCGCTATGATGCATCCGGCCTGTGGGCTGCAGTTTGACACCCCTGTGATAATTGAAACAGTTCTGAACAGCTTCTATAACTCCAAGTCAAATTTAATCCATTGCCCTTTCAGTAGATCCTGATAAGTACTTACTGCCTATGATTAGACATGACTGAGATCTCTTTATGAGAAGCTCCCTACTATCCTGGTTCCTCAGGCTAGAAGTGAAGCAGAAGACTTTTTGTGCTCAGATGACTGAGGTACTCTGTTCAGCTTGGCGGATTACAAATTATGCAAACTTGCTAAATGTGATTGTGGAGTAACATGTCATGGCAAATCTTTGGTGTTGTAACTACAATTGGCTTCAGATCACACAATGACCGGCAGTGTTTACAAAATAACATTTGGCTGGATTCACACAAAAAAGCCACCAGCAATCAAACTAGCTAGTATGAACCTAACCTACGGTATTTCAAAACCAACGGCTTCCTTAGGCCTCTATAGCACACAGTCTTTGCCAACAGGGTTTCCCAACTTGGCCCTTAAAGAGGCAGAATGAAATGTCTCACAGCAGAGAGAAAAAGGAAAAGCTGAAGTAAAAGAAAGGAATACGTGAGGCTGTATATTGACAGGCAGGCCTTTGCTTGCAGCCATAGTCTTACTTTACAAGGTAATGGAGCTGCCAAAGAGCCTTGCTTGTATATGTCAGCAATAAGGCTGCCATGACTGAACTAGACTTTGACAGGACTGAACTAACTACAACCTATCTAGTGTTGTTGTTGTTTTTAGTCTTACTATGGGCTTTTGTAAGGAGACTCATTGCCATGGACTCTTCCCAGAGCAAGTCCTCTGACCTCAACTCTTTTAGGTCTACCAATCTGGACTGCAAATATCCACACAACCTCTGAATGGCAGCACTAAGTTAAAACTATCTCTCTAGTCATGATCATCTTTGCAGCCCAGATATGGTAGCCAGTAGAAGCTTTGCCACAATTTTATTTTCAAAGTATAGTATAGGATTGGACTAACTCCCAAGGAGAAAAAAAAATCAAACTAATATCTGGGATGAACTCATCTGATTCAGTCCCTTGGAGGTAATTCCTCCAGCCTCAGTTTAGCATAATATATGATCACAGAAAGTTATCTGAAAAGTTATTTAGTTTTGATGGTGGATATGTGTGGAGCTTTTATTCCTCCAAAGCAATACCCCACTAGAAGGAATGGGGAATATTGGGGTTATTGTCACAGTAGCTGATCATAAATGTGTCTGTCGGTTTTGTGGAGGCAGTGTCTTTAATTTTGAAACGGCCTGGCCATTTTTCAACATGAGCAAGCACTAATGGGTCATTATGTATTTTGAGCACAACTATCATCCCCATTTTCATTCTTCTAGCTGCAAAATGCTAATGTAGTGTTAGTTAGTGCAATCAAAACTGGCACCAACATTACATATCAATAATAATGTGCATTTTCAGTTACGGAACAGGAATTCCTGCTGTGAATACCTTGGAGAGAAAAGCAGGGAAAAGCATATGAGCTTATCTGGTTCAGACCCGATAAGTTGCCATGCCAACAACAACCCAAAAGTCTGCTATTGAAACATATCATTTAGGAAATGTGGCTATTCTGGTAGCACAATGGGTTGTTTCATTGGATTCAGTACTTTTCTTGAATTAGTTATCCCTTCGTATTAAAGCCATGATGATCTAATAATGCAAAACCTTAAGAAATAAATGAGAAAAATGACCAAGTGTAGGAAATACAGTTTGTTCCCTGAAGCACAAAACAGCTGGTAAGGAATATATAGAGTTTGGCAAAGTAAGCTTGATATTACTCTAGCCTGAGTGCCATACTTATTCTAACTGATTCATAAAATAACACAACGCTTTATGGGCCTGATACAATGTGACCCTGAAATACCTCCAATGCTCCTCTCTTATTTCAACACACTGGAAAGTGTGGATACTGTTAGGCACGAACAACCAGGCTCACATGTCTAGAGTTCAAACTAGCTACTTTATTGTTCTGTGCCAATTTCACAGGAATCTTCCCAGATGGCAGATTTGCCTGGGAAAGACAAGGCTCAAAGGCATCCTGGGGGAGTCAGATCTTGCCCTGTTGTGTTTACATAATGAGTCCATACTAATTGCCCATTTGATCCCTCCTCTCGGCTGGATGGTTGTTCTTCAACATGTACTCTGTAAAAGGGACACACTTGTGTTGAAAATATATTTTGACTCACTCAATTGCCTGGGCTTTCAAACCAGAAACACAGCAGGTTGTGTGCCTCTGTGTGTGTGTGTGCATATATACATACTCATACACATACACATATATAAGCAAGTTTGTGTGTATGAGGGCAGAATATAATCAATATATAGTATAGTCCCTGGAAATAATTCCTTCATTACCAGGGTCAAGGTATGGAGCACCTCTTGAAATTGTCTCTAAGATTAAAATTTCACTTTTTCTGTCAAAGAAAATAACAGATTGTGTCGCTATGATAACAAAAGGTATTTACCAGATCTATATTGCTCAGAAAGTGATAAATCAATAGCATTACTTTCCATTTCACTAGATCTGGGAATGGCTTGCTGGAAGGACATGATGCTTTTTATGGCTGGATGGGAGAGTTCAATTCACTTTCTGAGTGGATGTGAATCCATGATAGACATTATGAATTGGATGTGAATCTGCTCCCAGCTCAGCTAGATTACAATTTGCATGGGACTATTGCAAGATTAGTAAATACAGTGAGTTAACTTTGGATTCAGACATTAATGGCATTGAAGGAAGCCTTCTTTAGGTTGTCCTATTCTCACGGATATCCATAGTTGGAGTTTCTTTGTCTCTAAGATAAATACAATGATTAGTTTTAGAGTGTATCTCCTTTTGATTTCAAGAAAATATGGCGACATTTGTTGGATTCTGGCTTCATATATTCTAGGAAAAATGAGTTGAATTAATTTTGGTATGTATTGGGAGATTTATCTTGCTATCTATCAGAAGGTTTATTCAGGAAATGTAGAAGAAAAATCGTAAGTCATGATGTAAAATAATTGTGTTCATAAATTCCACCCTTCTAGATTTTAAATATGCTTAAGCAAAAATAGATTCAAAAAGACATTTCCATGAATAAATATTATTTTCCCACACACACATTTGATAATAACTGCTTCCTCGTTGCTGGTATATTGAAGCTTCATTAACTGAATAATCTGGATGACTATATGATCCCCTGGTTGGTTAGACTGCATAGCCCCAAACCCTTAAATAACAAAGAGAAAGGGGGAAAACATCTCTGAGGAGACTCAGACAGGAGCAAAATAACCCAAACTGTCAATAGCTCTCCAGAGTCCCAAGCAGAGCTGTTGTTTTCTGCTTGAACATCTGAGATTGAACAATATATGTGAAAAGCAAACACTGTATAGGTAGTCCTCGACTTACAACCACAATTGAGCCCAAAATTTCAGCTGCTAAGTGAGACATTTGTTAAGTGAATTTTACTCCATTTTACGACTTTTCTTGCCACAGTTGTTAAGTGGATCACTAGAGTTGTTAAGTTCATAATGCGGTTGTTAAGTGAATCTGGCTTCCCCATTGACTTTGTTTGTCAGAAGGTCACAGAAGGGGATCACATGACCCCGGGACACTGTGACTCTCATAAATATGAGTCAGTTGCCAAACATCTGAATTTTGATCACATGACCATGGGGATGCTGCAACGGTCGTAAGTGTGAAAAACAGTCATAAGTCACTTTTTTCAGTGCCGTTGTAACTTTGAGCAGTCACTAAACAAACCGTTGTAAGTCAAGGACTACCTGTATAACCACTAGTTGGCATGTATTCCATTAGATCTAGCTTGTGTTTATGGCCTTTGATGCATCCTCCTCCAAGTATCAAAGGAACACATGGTATAATTTAGTAACAGCGGTGGCACAGTAAATAATGAGTGACAAACAGTATCTGTGTGAATATAAAATCTTAAAATGGAAAGGCTGTTTCATAATTCTTCTTCAGAGTTTGAAATTATTATAATTGTGGGAGTGTAAACAGGATATATGTCATGTGTTTTTACTTAGGTCTTGGACAAGTTATATTTGGCAGAGAGCTTGAAGGAACATCAAATGTGTACTTTAGATGCAAGCTTCCAGCTAATGAAACTCTTTCTAGAGATATATTGGCTTGATGGGTATAATTACACAGACACTTCACATACACACACACACACGTTTTTTTCCTGTCTGATTCTATAACATTTGTTCCTACAACTATAGAAAATATGGCGTAAATGAGTAACAGAAATCTGCAAAATCTACCAAAAGCATTAAGTAATTTACAGCTTGTCAGGAATGCAAATCAAATTATAATTATGAAAGATCCATAATGAAGGAGACACATACTTTACACAACATGCTTTTCATTACAGCACATCTAGTGTCTCAAGCAGACCCTCAAAAGATGATATTTAGTCTCAAGGAATATTGTTCAGGTAGCTTACTTTATCTCATTGCAATAACATGAGTAAAAGATCCCTAAGCGAAAAACCAGGCTGATCTGCGGAAACAAAGAAACTCTCAGATGTATTAATTTATTTATTGGATGAAAGAGCACATGCTTCCTGATTCTCAGAATGGGTTTCCTTGGAAATATTCCAACATTTAACTTTGAGAGCCCAGAGATTTATGGCCATCCAGGTAGGTGGCCATCTACAGTTCAAGCACATGGGATGGCGATTTAGCCTGGATCTAGAAGGAAATAGAAAATGAAGTCTATGAGGTGAAGACACACACACATAGCACATACACACACATACATGTATGTGCGCGCGCGCACACACACACAGAGAGAGAGGGAACTCTGCTATCAATCAAAGCAGTTCTGAAAAAGAGGAGAAAGTATCCTGCCAAATATAAATAAGAGCAAACCTATGGCACAATCAGATGGGTCACATCTGGACATAGGGTAGTAGGAAGTTTTTTTTTAAAAAAAGAAATGAAGTTGCCCGTTCACACTCAGTTATGTCCACTCCAAAAGAAAAGGACGGACAAACTCACAACAAGGTCCAAAAATAAACTCATTAGAGCAGAGTTTCTCAACTTTGGCAACTTTAAGACACTGTAGACCACATCTCCCAGAATTCCCCAGCCAGCTTCTGGGGGAGCTGAATTCTGGGAGTTGAAGCCCACATGTCTTAAAGTTGCTAACGCTGGGAACCCCTTTGCCTTAGAGAAATAGCCATTAAACTTGCAAGACGAAGCTGTAATTCAGGATATTTAAACACATGCAAAGCTTAGGAGCAGCAATTGTCAGAGGAAGTCTTCTCTTTCCATTTGGGAAACCTGGCACCGAGTCAAAGAAACGGCTGGACTCCACAGCCAGCTGCTTCACTTGTCTCCTTCTAAATAAAGCCCCTGTCATAATTAGCTATGCTGAACGAGCCGTAGGTATCACTTGATGATGCATATGCTTTTGGTGGCGGCATTTCCGGAGAGAGCGCTAACCAGAACCACGGGCTATTTCAGTCTTTTTTGGGAGGGAGCAGGGCGGGCGGGAAGAGCAGAGAGGAAAAAGAGCAACCATGGTATGAAAAAGAGCTGGAGCTTCTCCAAGCTTCCCCGGGGCCAGCCAGTCATCAATATCCTGCTTTGGCCACAGAAGGTCTGTGGAGGAAGCCGCCAAATAACAATTGGGAAAGGTTTCTAACCGCAGGAATCGAGGGAAGGAAGCCAAAAGGCCGCCAAGTGATGCAACTCAAGAGGGGGGGAAAAAAAACTCTCTCTTTCTCCAGCTCCTACACTGGAGCATTCATCATTGGCTGTGACCTTCCAGGAATGTGCTGACAGACACAAAGCGCTCTGTATGACTTTCTGCCAGGGAACTGGAATGACGGCTGCTTGCAGGTTGTTTCCTTAGCAGCAGGCACCATCTTCTGGAAGGCTAGAGGAACAGCTCCGGGCTGCCCAGCAAACACAGGCCCATTCATTTCATTTATGTGTATCCCAGCTTTGTTATGTTTACAAATAACTCAAGGGGGTGAACATAACCAACATACCTTCCTCCTCCCATTTTCCCCACAACAAAAACCCTGTCAAGTGGGTTCAACTGAGGGAGACTGGCTGGCCCAAAGTCATCCAGCTGGATTTCATGGCTAAGGTGGGTCTTGAACGCACAATCTCCTGCTTTCTAGGCTGATGCCTTAACCCAAGGGTAGGCAACCTTGGCTCTTTTATGACTCGTGGACTTCAACTCCCAGAATTCCTGAGCCAGCATGGCTCAGCTTGGAAACCTCTCCCTTTGCCCTCAGCAAGGCTGGCTCAGGAATTCTGGGAGTTGAAGTCCACGAGTCATAAAAGAGCCAAGGTTGCCTACCCCTGCCTTAACCACTGCCAAACTAGGAACTGAAGAGAAGCCATGATTGGGCCAAACCATTCTGTTGCCTGAGATGATGCTTCACCCTCTATATTTAGAAGGCACTTGGGCAGAGATCTTCCTTCCTTCCTTCCTTCCTTCCTTCCTTCCTTCCTTCCTTCCTCCCTCCCTGCCTTCCTTCCTCCCTCCCTTCCTTCCTTGGCAGCAGACCATGGCCCAAACAGATCTTTCCTTTTATTCTCGCTTTTCCTAGAACAAGCTCATAACCCAAATTGTTTGCATAGCCCTGTGAGAGGAATTATGTGAGGGTTTTTATGGGAATACAAACCCAACTCTATGTTGAATCTTGAAAATAAATAAATAGTGGATATTTAGCTATCTTTAAGCAGCAGATCAGATCTTGGCATGATCTTCACAAAAGTAACCCCAAAGAATCCAAATGCAACTTTTCCTGTAGTTTGGCAAATATTATTATTCCTGGCATGAGGGATTAACAGAGGTGAGTGGAGGGAACTGCAAGATGTTGCGATTACAACAGAACTTTAAGAGAAAAAAAATATGGAGGCATGATTTGAAAGAGCCCAAGAGGTTGATCTGTTACTTGAAATAAAAGCACCATTCGTAAAGAAACAAAAAAAAGGACTTTAATGGCTGGTTTAGGTATACCATTTTGAGCTCAACCCCTTGTTTTAAGAGCAATCTGGACATCATTTGTTATTGCTTTAATTTTGGGATGCTTTTTTTAACAATCTTTTATTAATTTTTAGAATCACAAATCCTTAATATTTTATAAGCAACATGTTGTCTGGGTTCCAATATTTAGCTTACTAATACATGTTAAACTCCTTTCTTTCTGCTTTGTTTTTCTAACCATTGATAAAATGTATCCCATGTTCTGAAGTATTTTGAATCTTCTTTCTCTTTCATTTTCAATGTAAGTCTGTCCATTCTTGCACAGTCCAAAATTCTCTTGATTATCTCTTCCTCCGCTGGTAATTCTTCATCTTTCCAATGTTGAGCAAATAGTACATGTAACATTAAAGATACACATTCTTTCTCATAATTTCCTACAATTATACTAAACAAAAAAAAAATTCTGGCTTAAAATCTACATGTTTGTTTATCATTTTGTCTAACCATATATGTATTCTTGACCAAAATCTTTTGGCTTTAGGGCATGTCCCCCAAAGATGATAATATGTGCTTGGTTTTTGTCTATATTTCCAACAATTGCTAGACATATTTTTAAACATTTTTGCTAACATCCCAGGTGGTAAATGCCATCTATAAAACATTTTATATAGGTTTTATTTTATTTTAGAGTTTCTTTCCCAAAGACTTTGCCAGTTTTCTAACTCTATGTTATGCCCAAAGTTTTTTGATCATATTATTATTGTTTCTTTGACTTGTTCCTCTTCCATCTTTAAACTTTACATATACAGTACTTATACAGTTTCTTAATCCATTTTTCATCTGATGTCAATAGTATCTGGTCAAATTCTGTCTGTTCTTTATAAAATCCAGATGTTTTAGCATCTTTTTCATATCTCGTTTGAATTTGATAGATCAATGCCCTGTTCTTCCAGTTCTTGTCTAGATTTTAGTTTCCCTTCAATATTCAAAATGTCTTTATAAGTCACAATTTTCTCATAGTTAATTAGTTTTGGGTGAACAAATGCTTCCATTGTTGAAAGCCATCCAGGTATTTTCATATAAATTTTCGCTTTTACCTTTTCCCATTCTAGAAGAAGTGTGTTTCTTATATAGTGGTTTTGAAAGTATCTATGTATTTTATTCTTCCCATACCATAGAAAAGCATGCCATCCAAGTTATAGGTCATGTCCTTCTAGGTATAGTAATATTTTATGCCTAAGCATTATCCATTCTTTTAACCATGTTAATATAGATGTTTGATAGTATAAAGCCCAATCTGGCAGCCCAAGTCCTCTATTTTCTTATATTAGGCTCACTCACTGAAAATCAGCTGGGGCTTACTTTTGGGGGCAGGTTTACTTTCGGGAAAACACAGTATAAACAGAACATAGTGTCATTCTTTTTTTCACCACTAGATGTCATTAGGTGTCCATTTTGTAACTTTCCAACCAAGATTTTTTTCTTAAAGCTTTATGCAGATACTCTCCAAGGAAGGTAAAAAAAAATTAAAAGTATTATAACTCCCCAAACATTGAGTCTCTCTGTTGTGTCAAAATTAATTTTATGGTCTTCTCTATTTTCCCTCAAGAAAGCTTAAACCACCGCTTTTATTCTGGGAGAAGGGGTTAAAAAAGGGGGGAACCCGTCCCTTTAGTTCTGGGAGTTTTCTTGCTTTCAGGTTGCTTTTTTTCCAGCAACAGGCTTTAAAATTGTAGAGGAAGGAAAATAATCTGGGTGTGGCCAGTCTTTCTCCCTGCGATCTACAAGGGTCCCCTCTTACTTTGTCACCTCCCCGGGGCAACTTCAGGCCCTTTTCGGGGGCCCAGCAGAAAGAAATCGGGTGCGGGAGGCAGAGCTCTGCTTCCCTGTGTCCCTCTTACCACGACGTCTGGGATGCTTTTTTTTTTTTTAATTTCCCAATCTTACAGTACTGGGATTCTTGGGTCATCTTCCTTCCAGATACTAATTGGTGTTAGTCCTATTTAGCTTCCAATCCTAAACAAGATCAGCCAAATGTCATTATATATTAATTGAATGATTAGGTGATTTCCTACACACCAATACACTAATAGCATCACTGTGTGTTTACACATTTTGTATATACATTGCAGTGCCCAAACTCCATTGCAATCCATGTTTTTATTAAAATGTTATTATAGTTCACCATTCTGCCTCAAAAGAAGCAATCACGGGGGCTTCACAACAACAATCAAAGGTGATTTTAAAATACATGCACACATATCACAGCCAGCAGGAAACAGCAGTTCATATCAAAATCCAAATTAACATCAGGAAGTCAGGAAAAAATAAACTTAAACCAAACATCCAGCAGGCCAAAGGCCTGTGAGAACCGCCAAAGGTCTTCAGCTCTGAGAGAAAAGAGAGCAGGATGGGAGCAAAATGGATTTTCCCAGGCATGACTCCATATTAAGTGACAGCATCTGGACTGTCACAGGTCCACCAGCCAGAGGGATGTGTGACGGAAGCCACTTAATCCATGTTGGAATAGTGCAACTGCAAAATTCTCCCTAAAGTGACATCACTTGGTTAGATTGTATTGGGCAGGGAGGCTCCTTAAAGAAATGAATGTTCCTTCATTTGCCTTTTCCTTAGATTGCCCTGAAAAATCATTGTCAAAAGAAGATTGGAACAATGGTCAGAAAAGTGTAAAAAAAATGATGCATAAGTCAGTTTGAAACCTTTGGAGGCTGGCTGAATCAGAAAACAGAAAGGATGCAGTTTTCAATGTTATGCAGCGGCATCTAGTGGTTAAATGAAACCGACAAATAAATAGTTCTAATGTACAGTGCATGAAAACGTTCCCGTTCATCTTAAAATTTGTGATACAGAAATACTTTAATTTGGTTTAATTTAATTTAATGTATTCAAGTTAGGTGCCACCCAACTCCCGACAACTCTGGACAGCTCACAGTATAACTTTAATAAAATATGAATAATCAGAGACTAAACAAAGAAGAAGTAAACAAAAAAAATTGGAACCAAATAAAGAGAGCAAGAACAAAATTAAGACAATAGATTTCATAACAAAAGCTTTGATGTTAGTGGAGTATTTGAGCTGATTAATCCATGACTAATGTGACCCCATTCTTCAGTGTTAATAGGTGATCAAAACAATTGCACAAATGGCATGACTGCTTAATTAAGTGCTACCCCCTTCAGTCATTATAGGTGCAATCAGAGTTGTTGTTGTTCCATTAGTAGTGAGGCAGTCGGTTCCAGAGGTAATTTAAATTGTCATTTAACAAAGTACAGGTAGTCCTTGACTTATGACTACAGTTGAGCCCAACATTTCAGTTGCTAAGTGATATAGTTGTTAAATAACTTTTGCCCCATTTTACGACCCTTCTTGCCACACTTGTTAACTTAGTAACACGGTTGCTAAGGCAATTTTTCCCCATTGACTTTGTTGGTCAGAAGGTCACAAAAGATGATCACATGACCTCAGGAAACGGCAACCGTCATAAGTACATGCCAGTTGCCAAGCATCGGAATTTTGATCATGTGGCCATGGGGTTGCTGCAACAGTTGTAAGTGTGAAAAAAATGGTCATAAGTCACTTTCTCCAGTGCCATTGTAACTTCAAAAAATCACTAAATGAACTGTTATCAGTCGAGGACTACCTGTAATTTAATATATTTTTGCTACATCTGTTCACCTTACACACACCTGAAGAAATATTTCAGAGGATTGTGGAGTACCTCTTTTGTAAGCATAGGTAAAAACTGGTATTAAGCAACTGGAAGACTAGGATCACCATGAGTCTTTTCCTTCCAGTCATCCCACTGCCCTCAGAATAGCCCTTCCAGAATATTCCAAGAATATTTTGATTGAGCTACGGTGAGAGGGAAAAGTTCATATAACCAGGCAGAGAAAATTGCATGTCATATTCCCAGTACAGATGAGTCTGTTTTCTGAGTGTACAAAATGCCCGTTGTTCCGTATTATTTGTTGCTAGAGAGGCATTACTAGATGGACTGCAGAGGGAACGGAAATCAGGGGAGCTGGGTGGGGGGGAAGAAAATATCTGCTGCACAGTCTTGTCTTAAGTTATTTGTGTTCCACCTTGATTTGAAATCCTGAGGTTCTTTAAATGGCCGTTGCTTCTTAGATTTACTCAGCAAATTAAACCAGTACTGTACTATTATGGATGGCTGCACAGTCAGCTAAATGTTCAGACTGGATGTGGCACTTTCAGAGCTGTTGGTCTCTGATGATGCTAAAGGTATCTTTTGAGGGATGTAAACTGTTCCATGTTGCCTTTTGCAACTAACTGATGGTTATTTTGTCAATGCCAATGGTGTTCAAGTGGTGTTTTGGAATTGCACCCAAGGCAGCTATTGCTATTGGTACTGCCTTTGCTTTCTTTTGCCACAGCCATTCTACTTCTATTTGTAGGTCTTTGTATTTTGTGATTCCCCCCCCCCCCGTTCTTTCTCTTCTATTCCACTCTCACCAAATACTGCAGCACCCAGTATCCATAGTTTTTTTTGTTTTTCTTATCAACAATTGTTAATTATTATTCACAAGAAGAGATTGGACAAGCATTCGTCTGAAATGGTATAGGGCCTCCTGCTTGAGCAAGGGGTTGGACTAGAAGACCTCTAAGGTCCCTTCCAACTCTATTCTTTTGTCCTGTTATTCTTAATAGCCATATTAGTATGCTGTAGAAATGAAAATTATCCTGTTGGTTTTTGAAGATGTAAAAACAACCACAGAGTAAGCCTATTCAGGAGATGTTGGTTGAACATGCTAATAATAGCAATCTAGTGTAAGATTAGACGAAAGTTCAACAATGTATTCTCATGCACATCTCTCTGCTTTTGACTGTAATATTTTGTTGCAAGTGTCAATGGCACAGTGCCATATTATTCTTGGCAATGAAGAGAGCACCCAGCTGCAGGGAAGGATGGAGTTTCTATATTTTTGATAGCTATAAGGCGAGAAATGTGACATTTTCAATATAAATGTCAAGGTCCTTCTGTGCTTCAGAAATGATTCAGAACAAGGGCTTTGGATGTTTGTGTATATGAAAGTTTTATACCTCTCCACTCATTAATAAAAACAGCTTAAGAGCTTTCAGGTTGTGTGTTAAGTCTGAGAAATGCTGTTACTTCAAGGACTCTGCAGATTAAGGTCAGTGTTACTCTTAAACAGGGCCTTTTATTTTTCAGTCTTGCACAGATTCCTAAAAATGATGGGTTTTCTCTCTGGGACGGTAGGCTGCGGTCTCCTTAAAATAAAACATGGGCCCAAGGAAAAACAACTTCTTTAAGGTGTAGCCAATAGATGGAAGGTATATACCCAGACCTCAATTCTCCTTTTATCTTTTGAATAAGGATTGTTGCCCAGACCTACTCAATAGCAAAGAGGTCTTTATCCACATTTCTCTGGAACATGTCTGAAGTAGGCAGAATCTGATGAATGTTCTTACATAAAAGAATTCCTCAGTTGAAGTCTCTGTTCCACGATATAGAAATGCTTTCTCAGATTGGGAAGTAACTAGCCTGCAGTGTTGAAGGAACATGCCAATTCCAGGATTATTTTTTTTAACAAATCCTAATATGGCAAAATGTTGTTTATTAGATCATTTTAGTTTCGTCTATCAGTCTGCTTTAACAGTTTTAGCTGTTTGTATATTTTTTCTAGTTTGGTACATCACCCAGTATCCACTGGAGCTGGGTGAACCAAGAACATTTCCACTAACACTGATAGAGCAAGCCACTAGTATAAACAAATAAAATAAAAGCAAATCTCCCCTACCTTCTAGCACTGATGAAGTTACTTAGTTGGGTAATGAAACATCTGCAAGAAAACATCAAGAGCAGCGGTTCTCAACCTATGGGTCGCGACCCCATTTGGGGTCGATCGACCATTTCACGGGGTCGCCAAGCAAGGCTGTCCGCCATTTTTTTTTTCCTTTTCCGGCAGGTGCCTTACGTCCCTTGGGCTGGGCCAGCTGGTGGTCGGCCTGCTCCGTCTCTGCCGCTTGCCAGCTATGCCTCGGCCGGCGCAGGGGGCGGAACCACACATGCGCGGCGCTCCCGGGCAGGGAAAGTCCTCGACTTACGACCAGTTGGGTAGTCCTCGACTTACGACCGGTTTAGTCCTCGACTTACGACCGGTTTAGTCCTCGACTTATGACCGGTTGGGGGTCGCAGCATTAAAAAGGTTGAGAACCACTGATCAAGAGCATCAAGGATCCCACAGTTCAACCCTGAGCTATTCTATCTCTTGATAGCATTAGCTTAGTCTTGTGAGCTATCAGCATCAGCCTTCCCATTTCCTGTCTGCAACCCAAATTCTCAAATTCTCAAGCTAGATCTCTTTACTTGCATCTATTCAAATAGACAAGGAATTGTGACTTTCTATAGTTTAACACACTGAAAAAGAACAGGACTTACATTCCCACACAGGTATGGACACCCAATAATTAATGGTTTATCCCACTCCACATCGCTCTGCCTGCCACATACTTGTTGCTTTGAGCCAATGTTGTAACACAAAAGTTTGTCTTTGGTGCTAACACCTGGTGTTGTTGCAAAGAAGCCAGATGATTTTAACTCCAGGCTCAGGTGATTGATGATCCCCTCTTTTGTCTCGCAGAGTAACTGTCTCTCACTTTGGATGCAGACGTTGTTGTAGTTGTTTAAAACGCCCCCTTTTATTCTTCCTATTTGGCCAGAAAAACCAATACAGCAGTCCTGAAAGACGGAGAGATTGAAAGCACTTTCCTCTCTCCTAGATACAATTGGGATGAATTAAGCCTGATATCTGTTTTTAGAAATGACAGGCTTTGGGATTTTTAAAACCTTGGATGCCAAGTCACAGGAACAGCTGGCAAATGTTCCATGGAGCAAATATCATGGCCAAACAAGTAATGAAGCCTGGCTGATTCAAATCTCTTTTTAGATTTTTACTCACTTGGCAATGAAAAATCTTGGATTAGGATGAAGTAAAGTTCATAAGCAGTCAAATTAAGTCATCCTGTTGGCTTGAGCTTATTTGACTCTGTGGATATTTTATTTTACACTTTCTTTTTATTATTATTATTATTTTCCCTTGGCAAGTTAACTCTGCTGAGGTAATGAACAGCACCCAGTTTTCCTGAGCTACTACAAAGCCTGTCCGTCTGCATTGTTTTGAAAAATATGAAGCTTGACAATGTAGATGATTACATCTTTTGTAATATTTTTTTTTCAAAGCATGTTAAAAACAGGCCTTTCCCAATCTGGTCTGGGAATTCTGGGAGCTGTAATCATATTAGTATCCTATTATGATTTATGTTGATTGCTTTAGTATCCTACGTCTATCACTGAGTGTTGTATCTGTGATTTAGGATGATTGTATTTTTAGATTACGATTATCATGATTATTGCTTGAATGTACACTGAGAGCTTATGCAGCGGAGACAAATTCCTTGTGTGTGTCCCATCACACTTGGCCAATAAAGAATTCTATCATCAGGGATACAAAAGACGTTAGTGTGCAGTTTCTCTGGAATCGAATCTGGGATCTGTAATTCCAAGGAATCTGTGCAAGAACTACTTCAAAACACAATTTAGTTAACCTCCCCTTCCCCAAAAGAAAATGC
Organism: Protobothrops mucrosquamatus; assembly: GCF_001527695.2. Lineage (NCBI taxonomy): Eukaryota > Metazoa > Chordata > Lepidosauria > Squamata > Viperidae > Protobothrops > Protobothrops mucrosquamatus. Next base: position 110,781 of record NW_015387388.1, read on the forward strand.
TTCAAAGGGATAAAGAAATTGTTCTTACTTTTTAAATTATGCAAGGTGTTTAGGCTTTTTACCAGTTGGTTTTCTTTTGTAGAAAGTCCAGGAGAGTAACAGCAAAACCAAGCTTTCTCCACAGAAAACACAAGGACATTCTTTTCTTGTTAGCTTTTCTTGAATTACCCACATGACATACAGTGCTGTGTGTTGTGTGGCCATTGCAGGAATCTCCAGAAGAAAAGGCAACCCTTTGAAAATGGATCGATGTGAAATGCAGTTCAGTATTCCACATATTTACTGGGAAATACTTCCCACTGAAGTTCATTTTTTTTCCTTCCATTCAATTTTGCATCTTCTAAGAGCCATGGCAGGTGCATGACTTGCTGGCTTTTGTTAAGCTAGCAAGACAATTTTGCAAGCAGAGTCACTGATGGATGCTGGATCCATCCTGGCGTAATCTCTCCAGAATACAGGAAAGATCATTTAAATCATCCACATGATTCTCGGCGGCCATTCTTCATAAGTCGAGTAAGGACCTTGATGTTTTTATGGTTGACTTATAAATGGAGTGGCTGAGGGTAGGAATTAATATCAAGCTCAGCCTATTTATGGACACTATACTCAACTGAGCCTTGCATATTAACCACTTATAATTTGCATATTGGAAAGATTAAGGTCCCTTGAACTGGCAAAGTTTTACTGTAATCAACAGGCAGTTTCTCCTTAAAAGACAACTTGCATTTGACTGAAAATTTAAAAAATATGCAATTTTTTTATGGACTATCCAGCGTAAGGGCGCTTGGAATATAGAATTTGGAGAATTGAGGGGCCGGAGGCATTTGAAATTACAAGCAGTCCACAATTTACAGCCATTACTAATAAATGTGAAGAGTCATGCCCAATTTTATGACCTTTTTTGTTAAGCAAATCACAATGGTTGTTAAGTAAATCAAGTGGTCATTAAGGAAACCCCGGCTTCCTCCATTGATTTTGCTTGTCAGAAGTCTCCTGGGAAGGTTATAAATGGCGATTATGTGAATCTGGGATGCTGCAACCATTGTAAATACAAACTTGAGCATGTGAGGGCAAAGGGGGCAAAGATTGATTGACACAGTATTTTGATTTTGTTTTACCTAAGACAGTGGTGGCGAACCTACGGCACGGGTGCCAGAGGCGGCACGCAGAGCCCTCTTTGTGGGCACGCGCGCCATCGCCCCAGTCCTAGGTCTTCAGCTGGGTTTTATAAAACCTTTTCGCTCTGCCATGTGCAAAAAAATAAAAGTTCAGTCAATTTCAACTTCTCGCAGGAAAAAAAAAGATCTTGAAAAGTTGGGATTGATTGAACTTTTTAGTCCCACTCAGTCTGTCGTTACTACTGCAGCCACACCCATCCAATTGGCCACGCCCAGCCAATGGGCCACACCCAGCCAATAGGCCACACCCACCCGGCACTCGACGATGCATAAGTGGGTTTTGGGTTGCAGTTTGGGCACTCAGTCTCTAAAAGGTTCGCCATCATTGACCTAAGAGGTAAGCTTGAGGGAGAATAGAAGTTATGTCGTTATCTTGTTATAACAAGGAGGAAGTTACTTTTTTCTTTCCCGTTTTATTTTATTTTCACTCCTCTTCCCTTTTTCTTTTTTCTGTAGTTTGTATTGACTTTTATCCTTAGCAAGGTCTTTCAGAAGTGATTTGCTGTTGCCTCCTTCCTAGGGCTGAGAGAAAGTGACTAGCTGAAGGTCACCCAGCTGGTTTCACATCTAAGGCAAAACTAGAACTCACAGTCTCCTAGTTTCCAGCCTGATGCCTTATCCACAACACTAAATTGGTGCTCAGAATTGCACTATAGAGCTAACACAATCTGATACTATCTCAGCTTTCAAAGTTCTTTTTAAAAGCCTTGAAGGGGGAAGGATGTTTTTTAAAAAAATATTGAACTGTTATAATCCATTTACTTTCTTTTCTGACCACCAAAGAAAATACTCCCCTTTTCAAGGTTCTAGCAGACAAAAGACAAGTTCCGTTTAGAAAATACTATATAACTGAAAAGTTTTGCTTGCAAGCCTTAATCATAGCCAGAAAAAATGGAATTCCTGAATCAATAAATAGGCTCTTGTTAACATGGAGCTGACTTTTAAAACACCTTGACCTCAGTCCTTGGAGAACTTCAGACAGCTCCTGACTCCCCCATTCTTCTCCATTATGCCCGGTGAGAGCTGCCAATGAATTAAGAGGGATCCCATCTCCATGCTTTTATTGTTGTTGCTGTTGCCTGTGCTAACTTAACGGATCAATTGTTCTGCTAAAAGCTACTTGGATAAAGGGGCACAGAGGATGTGGTCAAACCTTCCTGTTAATATTGTAAATGTTTCTGGAATAGAAAAGGCCAGAGGCAGCTTCCCTGGAATGGGGAAAGGTTGATATAAAGACAACAATTTGATTGTTTCAGGATTCCTCTACCAGAGAAGTGAACCAATGATGCAGTGGGATCAACCCCACGAGTTGTTTCAGGCCCTCCTTGCTGGACCCCTCTGCATTAGGCAGGCAATAAAATTAGCACAGTGTTCCTTCTTCTGCTATTTATTTCCAGTTCTTTCTTTCTCACAGGCATAATGCTTAAAATAGGAAACTTAAGCTGGTGACCCCTAAGCCAGCTAGAGCTACGATGCAACCTTAAAGATGGTTCCTGAGGACTATCCATGACTTTTGAATAGACACGGTTAGGATTACAGAGTCAAATGTTGTGATTCAACCCAAGGAGACTTTCACTCTGTGCTTAAACTTTCCTACTAACCTCCAGAAACATTCTAAAGAGCTTATCTTGGGCTGAAATTTGTTCCGTACGCATCTTTTGAAATCACGACCCACATGACATTTTTCAATGGATTGAATTTATTACAATATATTTATTTGCATTTTGTTGACCATCAAAATGATTTTTTTAATAGAATCCCAGCACTACTGCATACATACACAGAGAAAATATTTCCCTCAAATATATATATCCATTAATAATTCTCCCACTTGCCCTCAAATTCCATTGCCATTATTTGATTTTCAACATATGGAACTGAATAGCCATAAAATGTATCAAAATAAACAGGGATCCACCTTGCATATTCTAGTTTAATATACGGGAGACCGTATAAACAGCGCGTATATTGGCTTTCTATTTAGAAAAGGTATCTTTTCTGTAATAGAAAACCATCAATACACCAAAAGTGAAGAGGGACTTTTTTTTTTTTTCTTTCACAGAAAGAATTAATTCATCCATTCCATGTTTATTGTGCAAATTCAACAATGCCATTTAATGTATGCAGAACTACCTAGCCAAATTAAAAACTATTTAGAAACTATATCTGCCGCCAATTTTAATTTTTAACAATAAAGCTTAAAAATGCTTTTAAAAAATACTCCTTCCCTACCACTGCCATAAATATCAGCTGCAATCCCTCTCAGCAACTCCATTCAACACTACAATAGCATTTCTAACAAAGCTTAGGCAAGTTTTTTTTTAAAAAAAAAATTGATGCCCAGTACATTAAAATCAGCAAATAAGAACAAAATAAATTTGCCATGGTTTCTCAAGTGGTTTCACGTTTTCCTATAGAAATCCAGAGTTTGCCTCAAGTATTATTGCAGTAGAGTATGTGTTGGGTGATCAGGACAGACCCACTCAAGAATTCTCAGTTTAACCTTGGTGACAGTCCAATTCCTGAAAATATTTACTGTTGGTTTATGAACAATTCCTTAAAATTCCTGTTTATAAGGCAAATTTTTCATCCTTTAAAAACTAGAATAAAAAAACAATCTGCATGTACCAAGCAGTGAATCCCACTAATTTTTAGCTGTGCTCTTGTAATTTAAGTAAACGGGAATGAAACCTGTTTAATAGGACTGGACAGAGTTTTTACATTCAATACCCCCAAATGTGTTCAGAGCAAAACAGGAGGCATAACATCTCTCTGCAACTGTAGATTCAAAGTGCTACACAACACTATTGTTTAACCTTGGCTGGATTGTGCACATTTTGTTCTGAGAAATCAAATACAAATTCAAAATGGCAAACACATGTCCTGGCTGTAATGTGCGTTAAGAAAGAGGAACGAGCAAGAGAAGCATTCTGCAACAAGAGACACATGCCCCAAAAGCGATAATATTGAAACAAGTTTTTTCCCATGGCTTTCTGTTCCCCAGGCTAGACTTTTGGATTCTAAAATGTTGCTAAATCCATAATCGTGTTCTTGGACCTGAGAAGTAGATTTCATGTTGTTCAACTAGCAATTTTAAAGACCTTAAAATTGTGCTGGTTTTAGATCAGTACCTGTATTTCTTTATGTACTCGTGATATTGCTCACATATAGGAATCAATGTACATTCAGAAATAATTGGGGAGAAAAAAACACTTTACTAATCCCAGTAAGGTATGGTGTCCAATCGTACTATATATAGGATGTCACAGGCAAGGAAAATAACAAAATCCCCTTCAAGGGAATGAAATGGAATGTGTGATCCAGTCCTATGCATCGGACTCCATCTTTATCCACTACCTGCTGATAAGGGCACCAAAAATTGCCATGGCAAATTACTTTCATTTGAGTTACTGGATCTTCATCATAACTTTAGACTGGAGACATAATATTTAGTCCTCTTTTTTTGCAACAGGCATTATAGATCAGTGGTTCTCAACCTGTGGGTCGGGACCCCATTTGGGGTCGATCGACCATTTCACGGGGGTCGCCAAGCAAGGCTGTCCGCCATTTTTTTTGTCCGCCATTTTTTTTGCCCACCATTTTTTCCCCTTTTCTGGCGGGTGCCTTACCTCCCTTGGGCTGGGCCAGCTGGTGGTCGGCCTGCTCCGTCTCTGCCGCTTACCAGCTATGCCTCGACTTACGACCGGTTGGATAGTCCTCGACTTACGACCGGTTGGATAGTCCTCGACTTACGACCGGTTGGATAGTCCTCGACTTACGACCGGTTGGATAGTCCTCGACTTACAACCGGTTTAGTCCTCGACTTACGACCGGTTTAGTCCTTGACTTATGACCGGTTTAGTCCTCGACTTACGACCGGTTGGGGTCGCGGCATTAAAAAGGTTGAGAACCACTGTTATAGATGTTTCATTATAGATATTCCTTACAGCTATCGATACCCTAATTCAGCTACTGGAATACAAAAGAACGTGCTTGTATGCCTGTTAAAGTGAAACAACATGTAGAAATATGGCTGTGCACACATAATTCCTCTTCAATTTCAACAGCTTGGGCTTTAAACGTGGGAAGGATTTTTTTTTCAAAAAGCTGATTAATAGAGTTTGAAAGAGAAATGGATTCAAATCTCAACCCCATTTCTCCTTCCCTATCAAACAAAATGACTTTGGGGGTTGAGCAGTTTTGGTTTTACGTGCTCCTCTTTAGCTTTTATATTGATTTTAAATTATTTTATATATGCTGCTTTGGACTGCCAAGAACAGTAATCAGAGGAAACAGTGATGCTGCTTCAGAAAGGGCTGTGTATTCACACAAAAATTAACAGCACAGAAGGAATTAAATGTGAACCTAAAACCAATTTCTAGCTGGGCCATGGCTATAGTCACCCACAGTCCTGATTTGAATCGATCTTCATTCCAAAGATTGTTGAGAACGTATGATTTAATCATGTGGGCTGTCTTACAGGATTAAAATTGCAAATTTTAAACACAATTAATGTATGACAAAATCCAACTGTACTGATGGGGCTTATTTCTGAGTAGGTGTATCAGTTGCACTATAAAGCTAATGACATAATTATTTGGCGGAATGTGCATTGCAGAAGCCAGCGTGTGAAATTAATTCATTAAATATAAAGAGTGACAAGCTATCATACTGAATGTAAGTTTCACTATCAGTTGTAAAAGCGCCACTGATTTAATGGCAAACAAATTTCCTAAAATAGTTTGTATCTTACTTAAAATTGGCTTATGGCTTTGGACCTAATCTAAAGGTTACTAACACAGCAATCCATTATATTTTTTTCAGAAGTTAGGCTCAATGACTTTATTGGGACTGAAACTAATTTAACTTTATTGTAATTAACTTTGGCCACTGTATTTCGGAGCTGCTAAAGTGCAATTATGAAAACGCAAATAGGCAGAATTCTAAGTTCCTTTTTAAAAGAAGCAGAATTTATATAATGGCAAGTGAGGTATATCTAAATTGATATGAGAAGGATTCCAAACCATTTCTTCTAAGGGGTATTATTTACTCAGAGATCAGCAAGAGAAAAATACTAGAGTTAAATTTTAACATAGTGAGAAAGATCTTTTAACATATGTTCTAACCATCTCAACAGCATTTAATTTTGCCCAGTCTCTCACTTTAAAAAAACTTACAGGCCTCAGACCTATTGTCTTTATGTCTAGTCTTAAACTGATCACCTAGCAACCTTCCAACAAATATTAAAAGGAAATAGTTTAATAAAAGCAAGGATTTTGTTTTGTTAAAAGATTATTTGATATACAGTAAACAATGGAAATCTGCATTTTAAAGAAGGCCAGCAACTTATAAAAAGCAGCTTCTCTCAAAAACAATCTAAAAGGTTCATTTATAATGTTGAACCTCAAGACAGTCAAATGTAACAAAAAAAAGGAAGATAATGATTTCTCCTAATTGTATCAAGAAAAAAATGAAATGTAAAGGAAAAACTCTCGGTAATGGCTGTCTATAACATAGGGCACCCCAAATCGCATTAATCTCAAAATTGTGTGATAAAATAAAAAGAATACCCAAAGAAATATCTTCAGAGGGTTTAAAATCAGCCAGCTCCTTAACCCTTCACATCTAGTTCACGTAGTGCAAATAAAATATGCTGAACCAGCAACAAAGCAATTCAAGAAAATTCACAAAAAATACTTCCAGACGCGTTTCCCTTGCCGTTGGAAGCAGAAACCTTTGCGTATTATGTTAGATGGGAAGAGCCACATCTATTTAAATGGCAACACTCTTCATGGAAAAGAAAACAGGAAAGGCAGAGGACTCCACTGCCAAGTATCCTTCTAAGACACACTATTTGAAAAGCATATGTCATAGTAGTAAACTCTAGCTATGACCATAAAAATATTGCACTGTGGGACCTCTGGTGGGCCCAAACCTTCTAGCAGGATTAAGATGAAACACAGCGTACAGTAATAGTAGCAGGTTCAAGATTTGGCTAAAACTTAGTAGAGCCAACTAATCTCGTGCAACTGATAATCGAAGTGCATTCAATTCCTTAAAAAAAAAATCATCATAAAATGAAATTGAAAGAACAATTTGGCAATGGTACATATTGACAGAATTGGAGGCTAGAATCATACCCCTATCAATACAAACTAGTACAGTGCTAGTGATCACAGCCATGCTGTGTTAAGCTTATCAACCGACTGAATTTTGTTCACTTGATCTCAACGTATTTCGTTGACGACCATTTTGGGGGGGAGTATAGAAAATGCACGTGTTACACCTCGAAGGCTTAGAGTTATTTCCTCTTCCTCTACCTGAGAAGTAGGAGATGGAATGGCTCCGGTAGCGGTTCAAGGGGCAAACATGACACTGTGCTTTCAAAGCTCACATGGAAACACTGAAGGCTGTAGAGGACTTCGATTTTGAAATTTCCACTACCACGGTACCCGGAACTGTCCCTTTAAAAAGAATATATGGCATTGGGTACCTCTTTAAGCATTGTGCTGGTGAAGAGCTGGATGGGCAAACCTTGAGAAATGTTGTTTTAAAGAACAACGGTGATTTCTGAACTGATTTTTTTTTTAAACCACCACATCCCAAATTCTGTTTGAGGTGCAAAATGCAGTTGAACAACTGAAGCACAAAAGAGCTGAGATGTTGAGATGCTGCCAAGATGTTTCAAAAGAGTTATGGTAAACTAGAATGAACATCTTGATTTTCAAAAGGTGGCAGTGGCTCCCTCCAATATGTGAACTGACTGTAGGTGTCAGAACAGGGGAAGTCTGAAGAATGCCTTCTTTTCAGCAAGGGAAATACATGATCCACCACTTCGCAAAGTCTCACATACCTGTAAGGGAAGAGGGGATGGGGGGAAGAGAGAGAGAGAGAAACATATGAGATATTATCTAAACCAGGGGTCCCCAACCTGTGGGCCGCGGCCATGGCCTCTTGGCCATGGGCCGTGTGAATGGCTGACCAGTGCGTGCACATGTGCTGTGTGTGCACTCCCCCCACTCGCGCTAGCGCTGTCCTGAGTGTGACGCGGGGACTAGCCCCGTCCATCGTACAGACGCTAGCCCCGAGCTCAACACATGTGGGTGCTAGCCCTGCCCCCAGCATCACACAGGTGCTAGCCTTGCTCCCAGTGTCGCATAGGCACTCACCCCGCCCCTGGCTTCGCATGGGCTCTTGCCCCACCCCCAGCTTTGCATGAGCGTTCACCACATCCGCAGCATTATGCGGGTGCTCATCCTGCCCTCAGCATCGTGAGCACAATCGCACCACCCCCATTTGCGTGCACGCGGCCCCATGCCTGCCCCTTTCTTTCTCTAAAAAAGTTGGGGACCTCTGATCTAAACTATTTTATTTATTTGTTTAATTTACATGCTGCCCTTCTCACCAATAAGGCGACTTTAGACAGCTCATAAAACAGTAAAAAGGTGAAAAATAAACCATTATTACTGATGTCATGAATTGCATGAACACAACTCAGGCAAAATAATTAGAAAAACATAACATCCCTACAGCCTTTTAACTTATCTCTGAACATCAGACATACTGGTGTGATTTTCTAAAATAGTGCTAGGAGTTGAGATGCTGCTGAAGATTTGTAAACAGCAGTTAGTCAGCCTTACAGCAAAAGACTTGTAAGAAAATAAGCCATAATAGTTTTACCAAACCCACTGAAATAAAAACAGCTACAATAGCATTTCCTGCAGCTTACGGAAATGAACAGGTGAACAAGTAAGGTGTTTTTAAGAGTGAGACTTTCAATGACTAAACTGAAATTATCCTGATGTTCGGATTTTGGAGATTGGAAAGAGCAGGATAGAGATCTAGGTGAAAGCAACAAGATCTTATTTTTCCTAATCAAATTTATTAACTCTAGGGAAACTCCATCTGTAGCCAAGCTTTACACTTCCAAATATTTTTTCCCACCAGAATTTCAACTTCAGAAAACCTATCAAACACAACCACCAGGGTAAGACATACAGACAGCTTATGAGATGGCAGAAAACAAAAGTTTGGAAAGGAGAGAAGTTGTTAATGGATTTTACCTACAACAGGACTCAGTCATTCTTTCTTAGAGATGTTTACTTGATTATTCTGTTGTATGCACAAAATACCCTCATCTTATTGAAATCTTAAGAGGGCATTTTTAAAATCCCTGCAAGTGTATTTTTAAACCAAAAGTGAGTGTCCTTTAACAAAGAGATTGTTTAAATAAAGAAAGCGCTGAATCCAATATTTTTTGATCTCTAGATAACCAAAGTAAATGTTGGGAATGTGCATCATATCATTGAATTTTTATTTCAAGTCAATTCATTTAATTCCTATTATAACTTCCAACATCAAGGACTTAAGAAGAAAATCAGCACTACATAAAGCAGCAGAAAGATACTCACGATGAAATGTTAGTCTTAGCATGCTCTTGAATTAGTTCTCCTTTTGGATTAACAGTGAATATTCTGTTTAGTGAAACTCCAACTTGCTTGTATGAGTACACATCCTGGTCAAAACAACAAAAATATACGAATCTCATCAAAATAACCCACAAATAGTTTTAGGTGTATATATTACAGGCACTTCATGAATTTTAAGTTACAAAAATATATTCCAAGTACTGATTCTTTCAAGTTGATTCAGAATTTCTGGGGCAGTAGTTTTCACAGTAATAACACAGAAATGATTTGCCTCCGTTGTTTTACAACAATTATTTTAAAAGTTTCCTAGTCATCATCACCATTAAAAACTAGCAGCAAAGCTTCACAAACATTCAGTGACTGCTTGATCTGGCTACTTAGGGAATGGAAGCAATATAGAAGGGTGTATCTGAGCACAGATAAGAACCTTTGTTAAGGATTATCTTGAGAAGATAAGAGCAGTGTGTGCATTTCTCTGCTGTTGTTGTGTCTATTGACTGTCAATCTGTAAATTTAAGCGGATTCAATTATACCTAGGGAGGGACCAGTGGGGACCAGTGGAATACCTACAAGGTCATTGAGGGCTGTTTTCATTATCTGTTGGGTCTGATCTACTTTGAGCTGAATGTCAGCCATGCAAGTTCTTTGCAGGTAATTGAGGCACAGTCTAGTTCCATTATCTGGGAAGGGTTTGAATCTGTTAGTTCTGAAATAAGGGCCAGGGTTTTGGGGGGGGCTGTAAGTGTGGCCACTTGTGTTTCAGATCTATGTCCATTTAGGTTGGTCAAGTTCTCTCAGGAGGTGGTATGGTTGGATCTATGTAGTAGTAAACTCATTCTTGAGCGAGGGGATGGTTCTACTGACTCTGGAGGAGATGGTTTGATCCTGCCTTAAGAAACCATTGCAGGATCCAGCAACATTGGAAAATTAGAGTTTCAATGGGCACTCCTGGAAGAAACAGGTTCTTTGGACTCCTTTAGTCCAGTCTCAGACCAATATGTAGCACTGAGACCAACGATGGCATCCTTCTGAACCAGATCTAGGGTGGTCGGAAACAGATCGAAATGGCCCAAGCCAGCATGGCCAACTGGGACAGTGGGAATTGTAGTTTAACAGAATCTGGAGAATACTTTTGAACTGAACAATAAATCCACAGTGCCAATGCTGTGGAAGAGCTCTTTGGGAATAATCATCCCAGTTGGTACTTACAGCAGGCCTGTTGCCAAAAGCAGCATAAAAAGGTTCTGTGTTAGGATGAAATAAGTTTTTTATGTCAGTTAAACACTGAACTTTAAATTTCTCTGGCTTTTTCTCTATCACTTCCCTGAAATAAAAGAAGAAAATAAAATTAGGTAAAAAAATAAAATAAAATAAATATTACATGATAATGCTTTTATGTTCTTTCAGCTACGTATGTGAACAGTTTCAATTGATGAAGACTTCTGACTAATAATCTCTCAAGGTTTTCAGAAATATTTCATGCTCCATAGGGCTGTTTAAAATTAAATGTGAAGACTCATTCTATGTACACAAAGAAGGCCAATTGCATTGCTATAAGCCCGCTGATTTTGGCAATGTGAGAGCTGTGTTCATTTTGATAAACTTTTGTCTTCAAAGAACTGTATAATTTACTGATGGATATATGGGCCTTCTAATTATTTTATGGTTATCTGATTTCCTCTCCCTCAATGGACAACAACATCAAATCAGAATGGGAAAGTTTTTCAACCTTCTATATTTTAGAAATGTAAAGATCAAAAGTTTTTCTTTTAGCTTATTTTTACTCAATGTGAACAAAAAGCAAATTGATTGAGAATATATTTAGTGGGGAAAATATTCTGCTTTTAAATATTTCCCATTAAAAAAAACAATTTTGTGCATAAGCCTAAGGTAAATTGTGAGTACAGGTCCCAAATCCATACGAGCATATTTCTGCCTGAAGTAGCTTAAATCTCACTGCTTTTTCATCAGACTCACATAATTACCTTTCTTTAGAGTTTGACCCATAAATACTGAATGCAAAAACATGCATTACTGGACCACAATATTTTACTGCAATGTTTCATATATGATACCTTTGCAACCATACGTAACTATTGACACCCTAATCTTATTGGTAATAAGTCTAACCCCTGAACCATTCCAGGGATGGAAAAAATTACACCCTGTTTACGGCAGGGTTTCTCAGCCATGGCCCTTTTAAGAGGTGTGAACTTCAACTACCAGAATTCCTCAACCAGAATTCTGGGAGTTGATATCCACACCTCTTAAAAAGGGCCCAAACTGAGAAACACTGGTCTAAGGTGGCAAGACCAAGCGCTGTGATACCTGTGAAAAGCTGAGAACAAACTGCTGGGACTCAATAGCACAGGCCCTTGCGGTAACACCGTTCCCCGCTCGTTCACCCAATGCAAGTAACCTCGAGTCATATCCGCCATCCCAATAGCCCTGGCTGAACAGTACAGGAACTTATATCCATTTCTGCAGTTTTAAAGAGAGAAAACATGCCACCATCATCATCACACATTTATTTAAATCGTTTTTGCGGCCTACAGGGATTATTATAGTTACGTACACAACAATATGAAATCACCATATATATATAATATATATAATATATATAACGTTTGTGACTTTCCTAGCCAGACTCCAACAAGGAAAGTCAATGGAGGAAGCCAGATTTGCTTAACTATCACATGATTCATTTAACAACTGCAGGAATTCGCTTAACAACTTCAGGGGGGGGAAGGCTGTTAAAATGAGTGCGACTCACTTAACAACCCCTTCGTTTAGCAATGGAAATTCTGGTTACAATTGTGGCTGTGAATTGAGGACTACCTTTGTACCTCGAAAGATATATGAGTCCAAATGCAGATATGCAAGAAAATTTAGCATAGTTCATGTCCATGAGTTCTGCACATTCATTAAAGGAGGAAAAAAAATTGGCTCTTAGGTAAGTTGGGTGGACCACTGAAACAAATGTCCTTTTTATGCTAACTTAATAACTTCCAGAGTTATGGATTTCAACTCCCAGAATTTCCTGGTCGGCATTGCTGGTTGAAGAAGTCTGGGAATTGAAGTCCAGAAGTCTTAAAGTTGCCAAATTTGGAGACCCCTGTGCTACACTATGACTTCTGAAAGATCACGTTCAGGGATGCTCCAGGAGAGGGCAAAAATGGTAAGAGCTGCCTCTTGTTAGGCAGCCATGCTGTTTATCATTCCAAAACTGCCCATCCTTCCTGAAGGATGGGTGCTCAGTTCTCAATGTTAGAAATATTCTTAGCTTAATAAATGGCATGTGTTTTTATATGACAACTCATAGGCAGTGGAAACTGACTTTTAAAAAGGAAGAAAGGTGATTTTGCAAAATAGTTAATATACTTACTGGCTCACTTTGTGATACAATTTAGCAATGCCTTGATGTGTCCAGTCCTTGCCAAGGGTAGGCAAAATATGACCTAAAGTATCTGATCTGGAAAAAAACCAGAAGATTTTTGAAACCAAGAAGAAATATACAATAACAACCTGTATTTGTGGAATACAGAAAATACTTTTGGCAGTTAACATTAATATACTGTCAATTAATTTTACTAACTATTTTCCATCTTGTTAGTCAGAATAATTACTTTAATGATGTCTAGCAATGCAGGAATATATTTAGAAATATCACTCACTTTTTTTTCTTTTCCAAACAATTATCTTCACTTTACAGTGGGAGTGTTGGAAATATTCTAATTTTGACCCTACTGACTTGGTAATAGTATTATTACCAATATCCTTCCATGAGTAAATTATATATTAGAAGCAGCAGTTATTTTAAGCCACTTTATCATACACTCTTTTACTTGTTTCAAATTTCAATAAATGTTTATACATTTTAGCAATTACGTGTTCTTATTTGTACACAGTTCTATTTCAAACTCAGTCCTACAATGTTCAGAACCAAGAATTCTTTTGTCTACTTCAAAACTTTATAATAATTGTAAATAAAAAACATTGATAAGTAAATCCCTCTAGCACTAGTTCTTCTGTTGGTTTTATTTTACATTTCCCTTGACAGAATTCTAATAACTCACGATAAGTAAGCCATTTATGTTTGCTTACTATTGCACATCCATCAAATGCTTCTTTTGTTCTAATAGCAACAAAGGTGTTTTGGGCACAACCTGGGTTTGTAGCTATTCCCTATTTTCAGCATGGCACGCCTAGCAGAATTTGATGCATTAGTAGGATTTAAGATTAATAAACAAAAGCTAGATAGATAACCTTGTCATTTTTTCCTGTGGGCACAATGGCACACATTAAAAATGAAATGTAATTGCTTTCTCTCAAACATACTGTACATAACACATTTAAAACATACTATATACAACATATGTATAGATCTACACCCTTACATATAAGTAATATGTAAATATTATTCACATGTATAGGAATGATCAAAGAACACTTTAAAATGATTACTAAAAGTAAACAAACCAAATGAGAGGATACAGAAGAACTGCAACCACTGACTTCCTGGGCTATGGAAAACCAAGAAACACCTACCTGTACCTCCTGCAACATTTTACACATATTGTGGTCAGGATGAGTATCTCCTGCAGCTGGCCACTGTTTGGCACATAAAAGAACAGGAAAGCATATTCTCCTATCTCTTTCAGCCAGATCGGCAAAAAGCCACTATTATTTTTGTGTGTGTCACTTTTGTATCACATAACAGAAGCAAATAATTGGCATTCCCACTTTGTCTGATGTGGCACAGTGTTTAAAAATGGCCCAGTGCTTTTATATGCTGTAAAGCATAGACTGTGCCATCAATGTGTTGCTTGGAGTAGTTTGGTTCTTAAGTGAAATGTATACACAATTCCACCACACTAAACCGAAAGGACACTTCAAAGGAAATCTTTAACATTGTTTCTGTAGGACTTAGGTTTGCTCTTTCACAAATCATGAAATGGCCCATCTTTTAGTATTTGCTGCTCAGTTTAAAGTAAAAACATCACTATTGGTTCGTCTTATCATAGAGAGCAGAACATAGTATTCCTTGAACAGACATGTGTAATTCTGTGTCTGGCTAAAAACTCACCTTGTGATGGTGCCATCAATGTCAGAAATAATGACTTTGTCATCCCAGTTCCATAAATAAATGGTACCTTCACAGCGACATGTTCCTTGATATTGTGTTGTGACACTAAAAGTGACATCATTGGGACCATTTTTAAGGTTGAGATTTTTCTGTTAAAAAAAAATAGACACACTCTGTCTAGAATGTAAACTTATTTGAAGGAAATATATATGGAATTGTAGTTCAAATGAAGTTGGAATTATACTTACAGCTTCCAAGCTAACAATTTATGCTCATAGATTTAATGTTAGGAAAATATTTCATTTCACACCAACTAATGAATTATTTTGTTTCGGCCTTAAGAAAACCTACAAGGGGGAAGTCCACTAGTGTACAAAGCCATGACAGATAAAATCCCTTAGTAAAATCTCATTAATGCTATAGGTAATTTTGGCATATGCAGACAGTAATCACGTTAAGCTTTTCCAAAATATCTTTATAGACACTTAAAACATCAACTTTGGTTAAATCAAGATGCCTCCTTCGCTTGTATTCAATGCTGAGCCTATAGAATGAAATGCTATGTTATCAAAGAAGGCCCGTTAGCCAAAAAGATGTGAAGACTCAAATTGGACTTCTTTTTAAAAGTTATGCCCCACGTCCATCACCAATCAAGAATCTCTTCTTGTCAGTCAGAATTACAGTGCAAACACTCAGCTTCTCTTTTCTCCTTTTACAACAATTATTCAGACAGGCCTACATTATTTATGATTATGATGATTTATTACTTGTTGCTTGCACGTACACTGACATCTTATGTACCGGAGGCAAATTCCTTGTGTGTCCAATCGCACTTGGCCAATAAAGAATTCTATTCTACTCTAAATTCCAGATTTTGCTTTACAAGGCGGCAAAAGATTCCACAGTTGATCCCTCAGAGTTTGCTCAGGTGCCATTTTTTTGGGCATGGTGACTACACAAAATCTTCCAATGACTTGGTAAAAGCAGAAGGGTCCATGGCTCAGTGACCGAGCATATTCTTGGCAAGATCAAAGTGGCATCTTTGAAGCTAGCACCTCAGCCACTAGAAACCAGCATGCTTTCTTTCAAGAAGGCGAACAGATTCTACACCATAGTAAAGATATGTCACTGAAGCACACCTCAAAGAAAAAGAAAACAAATTCCCAGGACCCAGAGAAAGAAAACCCAAAGGTGCTGTTCAAAAGGCAGTTGGAGTTGCTTGATTTTTTTCCTTGAAAACATTTTGCTTCTATCCAAGAAGCTTCTTCAGAACTGAAGACGCTTCTTGGATGAGAAGTGAAACGTTTAAAAAAAACAAAACCCCAAGAAATTCCAGTTGCTTTTTGAACAGCACCTTTAGGACAACCATGATCTGGATGACGGAGAATCTCCACAGACAGAAAAATAAATTTATTTATAAATGGTCCCATACATTTTACTGATTTTTCTCAACCTGTCAATTTGTTCCCTTTTACTCTACTCTTTTTTTTAAATACAAATTTTATTAAGTTTTCCAATTTTTACAACAAGGTGCTTAGGAAACAGCGTGGTGATGGGGTAATCAATTATCCAAAAACCAAGACATTTGTATATAGCTCAGGTTAACTCGTTAAAAATTCCCTCTCTAGTTCCCTCAAATAATATACCATTTTTACTCTACTCTTAATGGATGTTATTTGACTGTTTTGTTCTGCTACAGTTCAATTAGCAGCCTTCCTTTCCCATGACCATGGACATAACTGGACCAGCTGGACTACCAATCAATAACCTCCTCTTCTCTTGTAAGCAAGTGATGCCCCAGGATATCCTTTACTTGATACTGGGAACTCTCTTATTATCACAGATGGATTCTGCGCGATGATAATGGGGAGGAATCCTGATGACAAATGTTACTTACCAGCTGTTCTGAACTGAGTCGAAGACTCTTTTTATAACCTATTCCAGACAACAGTGGAAGGTGAGTGGTTTCACTTTTAGTTCGATGGTCTTCATCACTTGAGGAAGAATCATCTTTGATTCTGAAACATCAGACACAGAATGCCCCCGTTTTTTTTTCTGTATCATCTCAGTGGGGAAGACATGTTCGTAAATATGTATTCCTCAGCCGTTATTGATTATTTTATTTATGGCAAGTGAACTCTCTTTGGGAATCCTAATCTGTTACTCCCCTCATTAAACCATACAGGCTGTAATCATACTGATATAATCCACAGCCATCTATCTCTGCCTCTGATTATTCATAATTTGGTATTTGTTGAAGCTCCCAGAACTGTCATCTTAATATAAAAGTAATAAAATAATACCTTAAGGTAGAAGCAGAGACAAACAGAGCCATTTGTCACGACTATGCTATCAGAACTAAAAAAAAAAAAGGATTTTCATCTTGCAAAACCCCAAAATAAATTTGTCAGTGAAATAAGTTTGAAACAATTTGGAAAGAGACACCATAACGTAACGTCTAACAGATTTGGATTCAAATCTTATTCAGTTATGAAACTCAGAAAATGTTTTCTTACCATTTTGAATAGATAAATGAAATAATGTTTAAAAATTTAAAAAAAAATAGGATAGAAATGTCCAATACCTGTCTGCAATACTCTTCTCTTCTTCTCCACTGAGACTTTGCACTGGCTTTGCCTCCTGTGAGTAAAATGTAAGTAAGAAAACAGAGCTACGGCAAAAATTAACACAGTTGTGGCACTATTGCAAAATCCATTCTTATTGGCCTCCATAGTTCTGTTTTATCCAGCTATGAGGGAAACATTTGTTCAGGTGATTCACATAAGGAGCTTTATTATGATTAATAATTTCTTTATGGATTTACTTCTAAAGTTTAATGGAGAATATTAATGACAAGTAAAAAGTAAAGGTAAGACTGAATGTAACTCGACTTATTGATGATACATCCATGGGGTCTCCTTGGCAGCAATACAGAAGTGAATTGCAATTGCATTATTCTGGGTAATCATTGTAAACCATTAGCTAAATGGAACGGCTACGTCTACTGTCTTTCTACTAGAGGATAATAAAAGGGCCTGGCCATGCTAATCATATGCCTTTCTTCAAGATCTCCCATAACCATTTTCGCAATCCCTGCAGGAGCTAAAATGCTTAATCAGATGGCTCATGCCTCAAATCAGCAAATGAGTTTTTAAATTATTGACAGTGACCTTGAATACTATTCAGGAAAATAATATGGCCAGGTTTGAGATGCTGAAGAAAGAATGTGAAATATCGTACCAAGAATTACAATAATCAGCTTCCCGGAAACCTTTGTTGTGGCAGCTTATATGGCTTAAGAATCTGCAAATACAGATAGTCCTCCACTGAGCCCAAAATTTCTGTGGCTAAGTGACATTTATTAAGTGAATTTTGCCCCATTTTACCACCTTTCTTACCACAGTTGTTAAGTGAATCACTGTCATGTATGTATTTCACTTTGAGAGCGGGCAACTAAATTTCATTTTTGATGTGTGCCATTGTGCCCACAGTATAAAAATGACAATAAAGGTTATCTTATCTTATCTTATCTTATCTTATCTTATCTTATCTTATCTTAATAACACGACTGTTAAGTGAATTTGGCTTCCCCGTTGGCTTTGTCAGAATTTCACAAAAGGTGATCACATGACACTGCAACGGTCATAAACATGAGTCGGTTGCTAAGCATCTGAATTTTCATCACGTGATCATGGGGATGCTGCAATGGTCGTAAATGTGAAAAATGGTCAGAAGACACTTTTTTCAATCCCGCTGTAACTTTGAACAGTCACTAAACAAACTGTTTGTTAAGTCAAGTACTACCTGTAATCTTTACATTCTGTTATCACCTAAATAGGATCCCAAACAAACAAGCAAAGCAATGCCAGTGTTTAGCATTCAACAGTTCATTTTGTTAAATCTGGATTCTTTAAGGAGAGTCAACAATTCACAGATTTCATGCAGGTGTGTGCGTTTGTGTGTGTGTTTGTGTGTGTAGAAGCCTAGAAGAAAAATTCAGGGTAGTTCCAGATTTACCTCTTTGATAGAGTTATTCCTCCCTCTCCATGAAAACCACCATCTTCCACCTTTTTTGGGCATCTTATCCCTCATTATAGAATCCACAGTAGCCTGTGATAAATGGATGGTAACATAAATAATGGAACTAAACAAAAAGTAATTGAATTCATGCAAACAAAAGGTTTTCTTAAAGAACAACCAAAAACAAAAAAGAACACAGAGACAATTTAAACTGAGGCAAAGCAAGTCAAAGGAAACATACTATCTGTGGGCTACAAATCTTGTTAAAGCAAAACCTAATGGTATCCACAAGTGCACGGAAAGAACTTAAACAAGAACACTTCAAAAATTCAAAAAAGAATAATTGGGAAAGAAAAATGGGAACAAAAAGGGCATAATAAGTTTAGTGTAATGCACAAAAGGTGAGGAGAAAGAAATACTAATTTTGTTTAGTATAAATTATAAAGACATTTTATTGGCAAGGAATTCAGCACGGTTGTCTTTCATAAAAATAATAAATAGCTGGATGTTTTACTGTCTTCTAATAATTGTTAGAACAGGATTAAACGATAATGCTTGAATGAAACTTTAGCATTAATATGGCAACCCAATAGCTGCAAACTGCTGAAGAGAAAGATACTGTCTTACAACTGAATGCATATAAATATAGGTGATTTCTTATTCTAACCAAAACAAATATTTTCTCCTTAGGCCAAGATAAAATTAACATCCAATTCAATATAATTCAATTCAATATTCAGCAGAGAAGGATCAATCCTAAAATGCATTAAAATACTTTGAATAATTCACCAGATTCTAGTTGCCTGATGAAAGTTACAATCTACCCATGTGAAGGAGCCATCAAAAAAAGGCAACAATTGTTTTCCTATCTCTCCTTTACCACAAAGACCACAGCTTTACATCATTTCAGAAGTCCACAGTCCACATGAAGGCTGCAGCAGTGGGGGAACCAGAAGCTGGACTGCAAAACCCATCATCTCTGAGGACTGGCTACAGTCAATGGGGCTTGAAGATCAGCAACTGGGTCTCACTCTCAGGCTTATAGCAGTAAAATAGAGATTTTCTGTGATCAGTAGGACAGGAAGTGCTTTCCTCAGATTACAACAGCAACTGGGATCAGAATTACTGTTACTAAGCGATGCGGGCATAAAGCACGATGTCAAGTGACCGCAACTCTTAGCGGCAACAATCCCGGTAAGTCCCAGATGCCACAGTAACCCCAAGAAATGTGGGTGATTAAGCAGAAGGGGACATCTCCATGTGCAGGGAGGCTGGAAGGAAGAGGGTGTGGTGTCACTCAAGCACAGGAGGCTGGACAAAGCAGGACAGGTAGTCGTTGACTTACAACAGTTCATTTAGTGACCATTCAAAGCTACAAGTCACTGAAAAATGTGACTTATGACCATTTTTGTAGCAGCCCCACAATCATGTGATCAAAGTTCAGATGCTTGGCAACTGGTTCATACTTATGACCGTTGCAGTGTCCCAAGGTCATGTGACAAGCAAAGTCAATGAGGAAGCCAGATTCACTTCACAACCGGGTTATTAACTTATCAACTGCAGTGATTCACTTTAACAACCGTGGGAAGAAAGGTCGTAAAATGGGGCAAAACTCACTTAACAAACGTCTCACTTAACAACAGAAATGTTGGGCTCAGTTGTGGTCGTAAGTCAAGGACTACTTGTATGCCGCATGAGTGAAGCGAGGCTTGGGGAAGCAGGACAGCAGGCAAACAAAGGGAAGCGGGTGAGGCAGGGCACCACGCCAGGCAAGCCTAGGAAGGCAGGGGAAGATTCAGCAGAGTGATTTGTTAAGCCTTCCCTGTTGGCTTCCCATTGACTTTGCTTGTAGGAAGCCGGCAGGGAATGTTGCAAATGAGGATCATGTGACCATCAGGCACTGCGACGGTCCAAAGTAGGAGCCGAGCCGGCTGCCAAGTGCCCAAGTCGCAATCACATGACACGGGGACTGTGTGATGGCTGGAACTTCTACGAACAGTTGTACGTTTCCCTAGTTCAACACCATCGCAATTTCAAATGATTGCTGAACAAGTGGGGTCAGTAAGAAAGGACTACCTGTATGGCATATTGGTTTGGAAGAGGACTAAGCGTGAAATTCTAGTGAATTTGAATTCAGTAATGGAAATAGCATGACATTTTTATAGCCGGTGTGACCTGTCAATGATCTTTGCTCTTGTCGTGCCATTTGATGTTGTAAGGAAAAAGTGAAAGCAGATAGCAAATCCTGGCTTGAATTTACCGTATCTGCTGCAACTTTACTGACTGGACAGATCAATCAATCAATCAATCCTCAGAGACAAAAGGATGCTACTGAGTCTATTATTTCATCAAACATTACACAAATTAAGGGCTATCTTGGGATAGATTTTTATGTCACTATCAGTCTACAGGGAAGACCTCAATAGACTTCTAACTGGACATAAGTGTGTCTAATGAAATCAATTAGTTCAGAAGTGGGTAAGAGACTTTATATGCAAGAGCTAGGCCAAAGGGAATGTATAGATGACCTTGGGGGATGAAAGAAAGAGATATTGTCTAGGAAACAATCAGACAGGAGGAGGAGGAGGAGCCTCCAAGAGTTTAATGATCAGAGAAAGAAATTTAGGAAGAATCTGTCCTAATTGATCAGATGGGTCAGAGTGATAGTGGGAAGTCTGGGCCTTCAGACTTACAAGTTTCTATTAATATAACCTTATAATGAAGTAGATTTAGGCCATCTACTTCTGTTTCCTGTCAGGTTAACCCAGAAAGGCTGACAATAAACTTTGAGTTTCTTCCCCTGATAGCATACATCCAGGCATGGCGATAACATACAACAAAAGATTATGCAGCTCCAAGCTTCATTTTATTGATAGATAGATAGATAGATAGATAGATAGATAGATAGATAGATAGATAGATAGATAGATAGATAGATAGATAGATAGATAGATAGATAGATAGATAGATAGATAGATAGATAGATAGATAGATAGATAGATAGATAGATAGATAGATAAGTTGTCTTTCTCTTTTCAAAGAGACAATTCTGAAGGCAAATTATCTAATCCATCACAAACAATGGCTTTGAAAACAAAATTGCAAATTCATGCAAAATCGAGAAAATCTATGAAGTGCCAATTCATGGCCCAAAATTAATATAATTATTGAGCGACTTAAATATTTATTATCTATCTTTAACTAGGTAAACTAGAAGAACTGTCACACAAACTTAATTTTACTTTCCAATATGACTGAACTAAAGAGGAAATAGCTAAATGTTATCTTGGAAACTCTGTTTTTTTTTTTAAAATAGTCTGAATCTCTAACTCTGTAGTCATTCTAAACCAAAAATAAAAAGACTGCTAGAAAAAAAAAGCAAAAAGGTTAGCTCGCCCCACAATGAGTTGCAATTGTGTATTAGTCAGGGATAGAAGAAACCAGAAGCCCGGGATGTGGTGGGGTGGGAGGGGTAACACTACAACCTACAGAGTCTGGCTAGCCCGGGGGTCTTCAAACTTGGCAATTTTAAGACTTGTGAACTTCAACTCCCAGAATTCCTCAGCCAGCCCTGGGAGTTGAAGTCCACAAGTCTTAAAGTTGCCAAGTTTGAAGACCTGTAGGCTAGACAGAAAGAGCAAGGATCTTTGCCCACAAGGCTGGCGTGGTCAATCTCACCTTTGGCAAAGGTTTCTGGAATGCCTGCATTGCCAGCAGGAGCGGAGCTGCAGTTGTCCAGTTGTAGTACCTAAGAGAGCAAAACAATATTTATATACAATCCTTGAAACACACCAATTATTTAATAATTATTATTTAAACATGCAAATTAGAGCCGGTTTGGTCTAGTGGTTAAGGTGCTGGCCTAGAAACCAGACAACTGTTGAGTTCCAATCCTGCCTTAGCCATGAATATGTTTGCCACCTTGGGATGTTTATAAAAATAATAAAAGATGTAAATAAATACATACATAAATTACCACAGAACGTGAGGCAATTATTTCTATTGAAAAGGTTGGCACCAGAGGCATTTAATTAAAACATTTCAGGTATTACATTAATATTAATTTCAACACGCTGCATATAAATGTTCCTATATATAGATGGATATCAAATTAGGTTTCACTTAGTATTTTAATTTTTTTTTCCCAAACCTTCAATTAATTTCATCCATTTTTAATGTGTATTTTCCCCAGAACGAGCACTTCTGCAGCTTATTTTTCTAATATAAAACTCGCATGAATATTTTTCTAACATGGATGTGCATTTTGGTGCAGGTAGGTGAATTAAGATTAAAAGGCAAAGGAAACCAATTCCGGGTCGAGTTTTATTTCACTGAAGGAAATTCATTCACTATGTCTGCTATTATGGAAACAGCATCACAGAACTGGAAGAGACCAGATCAACACCTCTTTGTACAATGCAGGCTGCACTACATCATCTCTGATAGATGACAATCTAGCTTATAAGTGAAAACCACTAAGCAAATGGGAATTGACCATTTCTTGCAGCTTCTTATTTCCATCGTTCATACAACCAGGAAGTTCCATCTGATATCTAGTCTGATCTTCCTTCTTATTTTTAACTAATTGGCTTTGACCTTGCCCTTTAATGCTATAGAACACAACTCTATTCCCTCTTCTGTGTAAGAGCTTTTCAAATTTTGAAGACTACTATCCTATCTTCTCTTAGACATCTTTTCGGCTAGTTAAACATAACCTTTAACTATTGCTCAAGTGGCTTGGTTTTTGAACTATTTACTAATCTTGGTGGCTTCTCTCTTAACTCACTCCAGTTTGCTACTGATCAAAACTGAACACAGTACTCTATAGGGAGTCCAACCAAGGCAATTACTTCCGATGATCTGGACTCTATAGTCCTGTGACTCAATCCTATGTAGCATTTGCCTTTTTAGCAGCTGCATCACACTGTTGGCTTGAAGTTGACCAGATGCCTTTCACATGAATTACCGCAAGTCCTACAGATAGTCCTCACTTAACAATCCGAATTGGGACTGGAATTTTTCATCATTAAGTGAAGCGGTCATTACATAAAACCTCACAATTGCACCACTTAATGACAGCAGTTCTAATACTCCTGGTTGCGGTCATTAGGCCAGAACCGTGCTGTTGCTAGGTGAAAATCTTGTTCTTCTCCTGCCACGGCATACTTGTCTCCGCTTCAACTCCCTGCAATCCATCTCTTCCCTTTTAGCAATAACTCAACCTTGAACCTCACCGGCTCAAGGTTGACCCAGCCTTCCATCCTTCCAAGATCGATAAAATGAGGACCCAGATTGTTGGGGGCAATAGGCTGGCTCTGGAAACCACTTAGAGAGGTCTGTAAAGCACTGTGGATCTAAATTAAATGCTATTGCTAAGAAGATGGCAAAGGTCAGCAGGGACAGCAGAGGTGGTGGAGCACAGGACATCTAAAAGGGGAGAGATGAGGAGGGATAGGTGGTGGGGAGAACTGAAGCATGTTCTGCAGACATAAATATGGGCAGAGTGCCAAGTGGCCAAATTTGGATCACATGACCAAAGGGGTGCTGCAATGGTTGTAACTTCAAACACTGGTCATAACTATAATTATTTCAATGATAGTTGAATTTTGGTCACTAAACAAATGGTCATTAAGCTTTAGACTATGCCCACCATTTTTTTTACCTGGGTACAGAACCTTTAATTTCTCACTTTAAGTTCCATGTTGTTAATTTCAACCGGTTGCTCTAGTCACTCTAGATCTTTTTGGATCTGTTCACTCTGAAGGATTCTGGTTTGTTGTTGTTTTTTAACAAAATGCACACATTTTATTGTGTTAAGCTGTACTCACTTGTTTCCAATCTTCACCACAAGGTTAGGGTCGTCAATAAGAGCTGGGTTGTCCACAAACTGCTGATAAGAGACTTCTTGTTCTAAAAACTTTTCTGTTTGGAAGAAAGAAAAAACATGAATGAACCTCAAGTAACAGGTTAAAATAGCACTTGGAATATATTGTGGAATTAGCCTCTTTAGGAAACCACAGAAGCATAAGAGCAGTTTCAGAGCCTGTGATCTCAGGTAGCCAGCACAGCATAGTTTTAGGAGAAAAGGAATATAAAGCCTGTCATCTGAAGACTCCCATCAAAACTGAAGCAGAGAATGCTGCTCGAAGTAGACTCTAACCACCTTGGTTCTGTTTGTAGGAATTCCAGCAGATAAACTCACATATTCAGTTTTAAGAATAGTCTGTCCTGATTATTCTTGAGAAAACCTCAAACTGAATGTCGGGTTAGACTGAATCACAGATCTGAATAAATTTGTGTTCAGACAATTGTAATGCTGAAATATGAATCTTCTTTGAAAAGAAAGATACCTATATACAGGCTATAACCAGTCATGTAGCTTTGGCAATAAGACTCCTGCAATGTATAATTTATCTGAAAACAACTCCTGGATGGTGGTTGCAACCAAACCTGCCTTCCACCTACATTGTGCTTTTATAGGTTAATAAAAAAATAAATTAAATCACCTTGCACAGACTAATCTGAATAAACATGAATGGTGCCCTTTAAAGTAGCACTGAAAACAATATTTACAGCATGACTTAAGGTTAGGGGCAAGAACCGAGATAAACATCTTAGAGTAGCATGTAAATTGCTAATTGATTAGTCACATACAAATGAATCAAGCTCAGCTACCTCAACCTGTAATAAGCAACAGTTCTTCTACTCACGGTTCTGCAATCTCCTTGAACCTATTTTATCAACTTCCCATCTTTTATTTTATTCGGCTGTGCCAAACATATCCATTTTTTCTGCTTCTATCACAGGCTGACCTTCTCCTTGCTGATCAGCACTCCGGGATAGCTGTCTTTATTTTATCTAAATTTGATTAATTGGTTCTCCTTGGGTTTATTTTTCTCTCAGTAATGATTTCCAAATCCATAATTTGCTGTTTCTCAATAGCCGGGTTTCACAACTGATCTTACCGTAAGAAAGATCATTGCTTTAGCTGCTCTGACTGTTGCTGTCATTGAAATGTCTTATATTTCATCATCTTCCCCACGTCTGTCTTTCCATTCCTATTTTATTCTGCTCCTCCAAACTCAGCTCTTCTCATACACTATAGCAGTGATGGCAAACTTTTTAGAGACCGAGTGCCCAAACTGCAACCCAAAACCCACTTATTTATCGCCAGGTGCCAGGTGGGCGTGGCTCACTGGATGGGCGTGGCTGTGGTGGTCATGGCAGATTGGGTGGGTGTGGCCAATGTGGGCATGATCACCTCAATGTTACTCATGGGGAGGGACACCTGTGGGGGCCGGGCAGGATTGGGGGAGATCCAGGGGGTCTCTAGCAGGTGGGGCGGTGGGCAGGAGGCTCATCCTGCAGGGTGAGGCGAGGCAAGGCGAGGCGAGGCAGGTGGGGGTGCCATTTTCACAGGACAAGGTGAGGCAGGGGCCCGGGCGGCTGCTGCCTGACACCATCGGCCCCTGCACACAGAGGCCAGAGAGTGCATGGGTGCTGGGATGCATCCGGCCATGTGGGACCTCGGCGAGTTAGTGGGCGGCTGGTTGAAGAGGGACGGTTGCCAATCTCCGGGGCATGGCGCACGTGCCCACAGAGAGGGCTCTGAGTGCCGCCTCTGGCACACGTGCCATAGGCTCGCCACCACTGTACTATAGATTCCTCAGAAAAATAAAACAGATTTCCAGCAGATTTACTAATCTGCTATAAGTCAGTTTTTGCTGTTGATAAACCAAAAGGTAAACTTCCTTCTTGGGTTCGCTTGCTCCTTCCCTCTTATTTTGCTTATTTCTCTTTTACACAATCTATGTACTCATCAGACAAACATCTTTCCACACTTGGCTTTCTTCTTCCTTGTAAGATCTTAAGTAAAAAAAACTTCATTTGAGAAATCACTGTAATTGTTTGGTCATTTACACATGCACTTATATCCCCTTTCTCTGATTTAGTTATTATACTGGTATTTTCCAGTATCTGAGCCAAATGAATATTGTTTCATATTTACATGCGCTTTAGCACTTAAAATGCATCTTCGTCTGCAATTGTGAACGGTTCACTGGCAATTTCATCTGCACTTACCTTCCTACTACCTGCCATAGATCACTTTTTCATGGAGTAACTTCCTGAGTGTATTCTTTTAAAAAAAAACATTTGTCACTCTGAAATCTTAGCTATAAAAGGAATATTAGTATAGTCCTTCACTTCTATTAGATTTCTTCTGTGTTTACTCCAGTATTAGCCATACATTTCCTGCTTTTCCCTGAACATCTTAAAAACTTATCTCATTTTCTTTTTCTTGATGTATTTTTTATTTGTTGACCAGGGATTGAATGTTTCCCTTGTTTTTTGCTGCTTGATGCCAGAAAAGTGCATTTAGTTCCAAGACTTTCATCCTTCATCTTTTTCTGGTTATTTAAACTTGCTTGCTCTAAAAGCCATTTAAAACTTTTTTTTTTCTTTTAAATTTTAGGAATATTTTTTGCAATTTCGTTTTCACTATGTGTCTCAACTCCTTTGTATAGCTCTTCTAGTTCTCTTTCACATATTTAAGTTGATTTTACATTCTAATTAACTGGACCAAATCTTGTTCTCTCCAATGGTCTAAATTTAATTTATGCAAACATGGCACCAATAGTTTATGGTCTGTTTCACAATCTGCACACTGAAATTTCTGGCTTACTGCACTGTACTTCTCTTCTTTGTTTCCTATTATCTAGTTAGCATGATTCTGTTGTTTTGTATCTGATGATGTCCATGTGTAGAGGCTATTTTTATCCTCGAAGCAGATGCAGGAAACAGAGATTCTCTTCACAACGTTTTGTAAAACTATCTTATCTTTCTATAATTTTAAATTCCCTCATTTCTTCATACTTTGCACTTCCAAACCTATTGGTAAAACTAATATAAGAATGTTATTATATTAGTCCCTCTTATAATTTGTCAAATACTCACGTTGTCCACCACTTAGTAGGTGTAACACTTGTAAAACGTTAGTGCTCCACTGGGTTATTAAGCTAATAGAGATAGCCTTACAACAATACAGACACAGTTTCTCATTGCTTTTCTTCCAGCTTGATTTTCAAGCTCTTATTCCTCGCTGTGCTAATTGAATTTTTATTCAATTTACATTGCCATCCATTTCAAACATGACTCAGGGTGGTTAACAAGGGATAAAAACAAGTAAAAACATCATAACCAACACAACAAGTAACAAATATGTTGTATATAATATGTTTAGGTGTGTGTCATGTATGTGTTTCACTTTGAGAGCGGGCAACTAAATTTCATTTTTGATGTGTGCTGTTGTGCCCACAGTAAAAAAAATGACTATAAAGGTTATTTTACCTTATCTTTATCTTAATAAATAACAAATATAGCAGCTGAAATAAACCAGCCAGAATAATCAGCATAACCTTGCTATGGGCTCAACCACACATCCCTGGCTCAGTAGCAGAACCCGATCTTTAGGGCCTTATGGAAAGCTAGTAGGGTCAGGGCAACTTTAATCTCTGGGAGAATGACATTCCTGAGGGTGGGCATCGTGACAGAAAAGGCTCTGGATTGTGTTAGCTGCCTCCCACACTGAGAATTACTGTTACCTTCATTACCACCATCACCACCACCCTTTTGACTTATCTGGCAAGGGAACGACACTAAAGCATCCTCTCACTCTCAGCATCACTGAAGCTACTAAGGCCCTTGGCCACACTCAGATGGTAACTCTAATCGGTACACCTTCACAGTACAATTTAAAAATTGGAAAGGCAAGACCACATCTCTCTTTGGAGTCCTGCAGAACCTTTTTGCTTAACTGTGGGTTTCCCCCCACCCCCCATCCCCTTCCATATGAATTTATTAACAGTGTCTCGCCATCATTGTAAAGTTTTCTCAGAAATTCTGAGCAGCGCTATTTGAAATAGACAATTTATCTTGGGTAATGCATCCATTTTAATAAACAATTGACTGGAAGCAAGATGGGGCCTACCTGCTTCCTGCTTTCCTGTCCCCAGGATGCTGGGAGCAGTGTCTCTTGCGTAATCTTAGAGAAAGACTGGGCTGGGACTCCCCAGACATTTGGTCCTTTGTGAAGGGGGGCGTCTGCTTCATGCTGGCCCTTCCCCGGAGTTTACAGGCATAGATGGGGGAGATACGAGGTGGAAGAAGTTGCAGCACCCCTGCAATTGGTCATAAGGGCAGGTGGACTGCCAAGCACCCAAGTTTTCATTATCCAATTCATTATTTTCATTCTTCTGATTTCAGGGGTGCTGCAACACCCGTAACTTCAGGAACAGGTCATAAGCCCCTTCATTCATCATTGTCGTAATTTTTAGCAGTTGCTGAACAAGTGGCCGTAAGCAGAGGAATACTTGTAATGAAGAAATACTATGTTATACACAAATTCTTTAAATGATGGACGTTTGTACATCCTTCTGTCACACATGCCTTAGCGCACAATATCCACAAGAGGTCACTATAAACTTTTTCCACAGAGGGGTTGGAGCATTCAAACCAGGCATTACTGTATTTTACAGTACCGTAGGAGTAGCGGAGGTGTTGAGCGTACCTTTGGATATTTCTTTATTGTCGCTAAGTCCGCCGCAAAGTGAAATGGCAATGGAGGGCAGATCTCGGATTCCATCCGAAGTGCTCTCTACACCACTGTCCACCCCTGAGCTTCCGACCGATTGAGGAGATTGGTTGGCTGAGCGGGGACTATTATCACTGGCGTTCTTCGAGAGGGCAAGATGATCACCACTGAGAAGAGAAGGACAGTTAGTGACCTCCACTCTTTCCTAAAACTCATGGATTTCATCATCTTATTCATCTAGCCTGCTTCTCAGCCTTAATAGGTTAAGCAATTGCTACAGGGAATCTCTCTTGTCGAGCAATTAAAGCCTCCAAAAGGCTTATCACAGCCTTCAAACAAAGGAGCTTCTAGGTCAGTGATGGCGAACCTTTTAGAGACCGAGTGCCCAAACTGCAACCCAAAACCCACTTATGCATCGTCGGGTGCCGGGTGGGTGTGGCCATTGGGTGGGTGTGGCCCATTGGGTGGGTGTGGCCCATTGGGTGGGCGTGGCTGTGGTGATAACGGTGGGACTAAAAAGTTCAATCAATCAATTCCAACTTTGCAAGATCTTATTTTTTCCCCCGCAAGAAGTTGAAATTGACCGATTGATTGAACCTTTTTTTTTTTTTTTGCACACGGTGGCAGAGGCCTAAAGCAAAAAGGTTTTATAAAACCCAGCTGAAGGCCTGGGACTGAGGCAATGGCATGCATGCCCACAGAGAGGGCTCTGCATGCCACCTGTGGCACCCGTGCCATAGGTTCGCCACCACTGTTCTAGGTAATATATTTGGATAGGTACAGGGAAACTTTTTTACTCCCAATGGATGCTTCTAGTCTTACTCCAGTGCCTTAGACATTTTTTTTTTAAAAAAACAGCCAATGTACAGTCCAAAGATTCCCAATGCCTCTTTTGGATGGGCACTAATTTTTATAAGAATACCAAAATAGCCCTGAGAGTTTGATGTTTGTTCAAAAAAGGTGCCCTTCTAGCACCAGACCTAAAGAGGTATGATAATGCTCCAGCAATTTATTTATTTATTTTTTTGCATGATCCTTTCATTTTACTTCTTCAACTTGTCACTTTTAAAAAAAAAACTAATTTGTCTTAAAAAGCATTAATAGAGAAAAAAAGAAGTTTTGGCTTTGTGCTTTTAGACAAATTTCAACCAAGTACAGATTTCCTTCAAAAGCACAAAGGACAGAATTTTGTATGTGAGGACACAAGATCTTGAGAAAGCTATTTCCATAAATGGTAAATGTCAGTTTATAGCATGCATACTTTTTAGGGAAATAGAGTGCAGCAACCTCTGGCTCCATGTCAGTCAGATCATCTAAATATACACCATCAGCACCAAGATGTCGGCTCCGCTTATCTGTAAAATGCAAAATTTTATTATCATGCAGTGCTTTTTAAGCAAGTACACTTGTCTCCTTTTGAAGAAACAAAAATGTGCAAGAACTTATTTGATCCATTTAACAGAGCTTTTACCAGGAGCTTATTGATACAAAAGAAACAAATAATAATCCATTAAAAAGAGTAGGAGAATAAAATTCTCCTAACAGTGGAATAACAGACTCAGAATAAATTTTTGTGGGTGCCGAAATGGACAGGGAAATGAGATTAAATAGGTGAAGTCGTATCTCAAGCAGGGAATTTTATGGTTGTTTTCTTATTTAGGCTTTTCCTCCATTATAGCAAAGCTACGGTTCATAGTACAGTTTACAGGCAGTCCTTGACTTACAACAGTTCATTTAATGACCGTTCAAAGTTACAATGGCGCTGAAAAAAGTGACTGATGACTATTTTTCACACTTACGACCGTTGCAGTATCCCCGTAGTCATGTGATCAAAATTCAGATGCTTGGCAACAGACTCATATTCAGGACAGCTGCAGTGTCCCAGGGGACTTGTAATCCCCATTTGTGACTTTCTGACAAGCAAAGTCCATAGGGAAGCCAGATTCACTTAACAGCTGGGTTACTAGCTTAACATCTGCAATGATCCACTTAACAACTATGTCACGAAAGGTTTTAAAAATGGGGCAAAATTCACTTAACAAATGTTCCAGTTAGCAACAAAAAAATTTGGGGCTCAATTGTGGTCGTAAGTCAAGGACTGCCTGCACTGTGTTTTCCATTTTAAGGGTTAGAAAACTGCACTATTCATTCAGCTGTTATCTTTGCTCTTGCTCCCCCGGTTTAAAGGAATTTCCTGCACCTGTTTAAGGAAGGGAAAGCAGGAAAAGCCTCTTTGCATGCAAGGTGACTATACTCCACACCTGTTGACCTAAGAGGAAAATTGCTTTTTCCTCTTTCTTTTCATTATCTCATTTCTTGGAAAGGCCAGTTCATTTCACTGATAACAAGTTGTTGACAATAATACTTAGTTGCAAAAGGTGCCATACCCTTTTTTTTCGAGGGAGAATCTGTTTTGCTGGCTGGCTGCATCAAGCCGGTTGTGGCTGGCTTTAATTCTTCACCGGCCGGAAGTGGAGGGGCTGCCGCTCCTAAAGTCTCTATATCCATTTGGGATGTTTCGGGTGTCAGGAGCTCTGCTTCTTCCACAACCAGCACAATCTCATCCTGTCCAGGGTCAGGTAGGGAAGAGAGGTGCTGAACCTCTTCCGTATCGGTACTCTGGATGACTCGAAAGTGAGTGCTTCCAGAAAGATTCACAGTCACTGAGGTGCTGGATTCTTTTGGCTTGTGTGGGGTAGCAGTCTAGAGAGGAAAAAGAAAAGTGCGTAATTCAAAAAAGGTTCCTGAAAAAAGAACACAGAGTGACACAACGCATGAGAAAGAAAAGCAACCTCGTTGCACTCATATCACAGGGCAAAATCCCTGTTAACGGTTAGGATTATTTCATAAATGCATTGAAACAAATCTGGATTTGCCCGCAAGTACTGTATATATTCTCCGAAGTCAAAGGTGTGATGATATGTTTTTAGACCTTTGTTGGCTACTATCCTGGGGTATAGTCTCGTGATAACCTGATCTTGCCAGAACTACACAACTACACAACCTTAGTCTGGGCAGCGGCAGGATGGAAGGCCACTAGGGGATAATCTTGAGAAGATGACAAAACTTTTGTCAGGATCCGAAACAAAACATGACTTCAGCTCCTTCTTCTGGACCATGTATGAAATAATTAAAAAGTAGAGTAAGGGATTAGATTTCTATATTACAATCCTCTGCTTGTAATTCAATCTACATTTTTAACACTAGAAGAGTAGGAACAATTCTTCCCACTCTGTTGCAGGAAATCAAGTTTCACAGTTGTTACGGAGGTCATTTAGTCATCATCAGGCATCCGGGGTCAAAGGAACACTCCTAAATATGTGTAAAATTGTTTTAAGCTAATTCGGTATCTCAAATTCTGCTCACTATTGAGATATTGGAAATCAGTCAAAAACCCACTCATAAGTTAAAAGGCCACAGACCAGGCGACATTTTTGCTTCCTTCCACATATTCAATTATTGCGTTTTCCAGAAAGTGACAGAGGACAAATGACAATGATGACAATACAGTGCCATGCGTTAGTTTTGCATGCATACATTTGATTCCCACCTGTCTCCTCTCCCCAGGTACCACTGCTAAGAAAACATAAGGAAGCATCACCATCAGCTTTCGAGCTGCACTTCCATCATTTTTGTATCAACCAGAAATTGTTCTTAGTTTTAACTCTAGCTTAACTGAAGAAGCAAGTATTTAAACCATGTTCAATACTTGGTTGTTTGGACAAACCACAGTTAAAGCTAATTAAAGCTGACCTACGTACAGTTGCGGACCTGCGCCTTTTTCGCCGAGCCCTGAAGGCCCATCTATTCCGTGCGGCCGGCCTGGCGTAGTTTGATTATGTTTCAGTGGGATTTTTTGTATGGGTGTGTTTTTAGAACAGGCCTGTTATTTAATTCGATTTTAAAACAGAAACTATTTATTTATTATCGTGGTTTTTAGTATCGCCTGTTCACCGCCCTGAGTCCCGTAAGGGAGATAGGGCGGTATATAAATTTAATAAATAAATAAATAATAAATAAATAAATAATTCAAATGTGTCTAAAAAAGAAATAGATTCTTGCCCTCTCTATAAAGCCATGGCAAAACACCAGGTAGAAGACTGGGCTAAGAGTTCAATATTCCTAATACTACTAATGATAAGCTAATAACTATATCTTCCCTGTGTATCTATTAACCACTTCAGAGTTCTATATCCCATTCAGGCAGAAGAAAAACCTCAAGCATTCTATTAAAAAATCTGTAATGTCTCATTCTTGTTTCTTTTCACATACCTTTGTGGCTTGAGGTAGTTCTCCCCAGTCCCAATGCATCTGAGGATTATTGTTCTTAACACTTCTTTCCAGAGGCTTACTGACTAATTCAGAATCACTTTTAGGAGTGAGAGATCGTGAATCTAAAGGGCTGCAGGAAGAACAAGGAAAAATGGGAAGAGCGTGAGATAAGGCAGGATGTTTAGTTTTCTATTCTGAGTGCCAATGTATGGACTTAAGCCTACTAATTCAATTTGGATATTAAGTCTTGATCAAGAGGCAATCCTAACTGCTGGCCAGATGAGGAGAT